>NC_034410.1:105541898-105683642 GCF_002078875.1 Numida meleagris | reverse complement strand
TTAGACCGCAGCCCTCGGAACGGCGAGCAGCGGGAGCGTGCGCCAGGCTGGCTCCGGCGCTCGGAGCGGCGGCGAGGAAAGGATGCTCAACAAAGGGAGATGGGGCTCCGCATGACCAAATGGTGTCTCTCGGTGCTCTGGCCGGGATTGCGCGAGGCTCGCAGCCACACAGCCTGCGCTCGGCCGCTGCCAGCCCCCGGCGGGCTGCGGGGCCGCAGAGCGGGGCGCGGGGCTGACAGCGGGAGAGCAATTATGCTCGCTGGTGGCAGCGGCTACAGATTTTCCTATGTAAGAAGATGGGAACGGTTGGCTACAAGTAGGTTTTGCCTATTGAACTCTCTTAATGTCTCATTATTCTGACTTCTTACGCTCCGGGTCACGCAAGCTAAGCTTCTTTTGTCTGTGTGCGGGGCGGAGGGCGGAGGGGGGGGGGGCGGCTGCGAAAGGAAACCCGGCAATTAAAAATATCTCTGCCCGGGCGCCCGGCGTGGCCGAGCACCGTTTGTTCCCCGATTCGGTGGGAGCCCGGCGGCGGTGGGCGGCGCGGCCAACGGGGCTCCGTGGAAGCGTTCTGGGTCTGGCCGTGACGTAGCTGCCGGGGAGGGAAGGAGCCCGGGCATCCCTTGGCAGCGTCGCCCGCTGGCTGCGGGGAGGCCGAGGTGGCAGATTCGTCGTCGGGAGTTCATAAATACGAAGACCGAAAGAGAAGGGGAAGCACCGGGGGGAGTCTGATCCCGCTCGGTGGCTTCTGTGCGCTGCCGCGTTCTAGGTGTGCCTACGGAGCCGGGCGCTGGGCCGTCCATCCCCTTTGGCCTGCTGGGTGATTGGCAGGCCTCAGCAGGCGCCCCAGACAAAATTTAATTTTCAGTGAAATTTGACAACAAATGGAACAAAAAGTTGTCCACAACCAAAGTCTCAATTTAGGTTGGTGTTTTTTAATATCTCTTCTGCTTAACAGTGATAGTGATTTTGGAGAGTCAGCAAGCAAGAGCTTTTATTCCTAAGACCATTCTTTACCACAGCGAGTTCAAAGCTGCAAGCAAAGTTGTATTTTTAAGACTAAAATTGCACTGACCGCCCTACTAAACAAAAAAGCTGTCCTAGATTCTGCAACACAGAATTTAAAAATGAAGGGCTTACCTGGGTGTCTGACACACAAGATTCAGTGATGACCAACTTGTATATTTTCTCCCACTTTTGCCTGTCCATGTGAGCTTGGAGGACCCACTTTGCATCCTTTCTTCCATTTTATTTCCAGGTCAAAGATTCAATATTTTTTTCTTCCTTCAGAGATCTCAGTGAGAGGTTGAGCACCTCGCTGGGCTCACCTTTGTTCATTTGGAGGATCACACCCTCAACAGCCAGTATCGGTGTATGTCCCTATAAATGCACATAATATTTGTATGGAAATAACTATGTCAGAATCACAGAGTCTTTTGAGTTGGGAGGGACCTTTAAAGGTCATCTAGTCCAACTCCCCTGCAATGAACAGGGACATGTACAACTAGATCTGGTTGCTCAGAGCCTGGTCCAGCCTGACCTTGGATGTCCTCAGGGATGGGGCATCCACCACCTCTCTGGGCAACCTGTTCCAGTGCCTTACCATCCTTATCGTAAAAAACTTCTTCCTTATATCCAACCTAAATCTCTTCTCTTTCAGTTTGAAACCATTTCCCCTTGTCCTATCACAACAAACCCTGCTAAAGAGTCTTTCCCGTTCCTTCTTATAGCCCCCCTTTAGATACTGAAAGGCCACTTTCAGGTCTCCCTGGAGCCTGCTCTTCTCCAGGCTGAACAGCCCCACCTCTCTCAGCCTGTCCTTGTAGGAGAGGTGTTCCATTCCTTGCATCATTTGTGTGGCCCTCTTCTGGATGCACTCCAACAGGTCTACATCTCTCCTGTACTGAGGACTCCACATCTGGATGCAGTACTCCAGATGAGGCCTCATCAGCACAGAGTAGAAGGGCAGGATCACCTCCCTTGCCCTGCTGGCAATCCTTCTGTTGATGCAGCCCAGGATACAGTTGGCTTTCTGGACTGTAAGGGCACATTGCTGGCTCATGTCCAGCTTACCATCCACCAGTACCCCAAGTTCTTTTTGGCAGGGCTGTGCTCCATCCTTACATCCCCCAGCCTGTAATGATAGTAGTGGTTGCTATGACCCAGGTGCAAGGCTTTGTACTTGGATATGTTGAACCTCATGATATTCACTTGGGCCCACTGCTCAAGCCTGTCTAGGTCTGTCTGGATGGCATATTATCCCCCGGGCATGTTGACCACACTGTAAGGTTGGCGTCATCTGCAAACTTGCTGAGGGTGCACTCGATCCCACTGTTGATATAACTGATGAAGATATTAAAGAGCATGGGACCCAGTACTGACCCCTGAGGGACACCACTTTTCCCAGTCTCCATTTGGACACTGAGCCACTGACCACCACTCTCTGGGTACGATCTTGCAACCAGTTCCCCATCTATCAAGCAGTCCACCCATCAAATTCATATCTTTCCAATTTGGAGAGAAGGATGTTAAGGGGGACTGTGTCAAAGGCTTTCCTGAAGTCCAGATAGTTGACATCTGTGGCTCTTCCCTTGTCCACTGATGCAGTTACACCATCATAAAAAACAACAAGGTTGGTCAGGATGGACCTTCCCTTGGTGAAGCCATGCTGGTTATCCCATATCACCTCTGTCTCTTCCGTGTGCCTTAGCAAAGCTTCCAGGAGGATCTGCTCCATGATCTTCCCTGGCACTGAGGTGAGGCTGACAGGTCGGTAGTTCCCTGGGTCATCCTTTCTACCCTTCTTAAAAACAAGTGTGACATCCAGTCACCAGGGACTTCGCATGGCTGCCATGACTTTTCAAATACAGTTAAAATAGTTAAGTAACCAAGCAGGTATCATAACAAAAGCAAGGAAGGAAAGTTAGTATGACATATCTGTAAGGAATTTCAAAATACTTGCATGTTAATTAAACAAAGACTTACAAACCCTTATGGAAAAGGACTTGCATTTAGGAAAAATTTCCTCCTTCCTTCTGCTATCCAGCACAAATCCATTGTCCAGCATAGGAGACCACACTCAGCACTCTTACACAACAGTCAGCTCTGAGAAATAAATGCCCTCTGCAAACCATGGAGCCAGCGTTAGTGTCCACCCACACAAGGCAGAGGAGGTGTTTGTGCAGACCTGCGGTGTAGCAGCTCTTTGAGTGAGTTATGGGCAGCGCAGGGGCAGCGTGTGCCTGGTGCTGGGTGTGCGCAGAGCTGGGCTGCGGCCCCTGTCCCACTGGTAGATCTTCCATTGGTGTGCACAGAGCAGGATTTCACCCAGCCAGAAATGACATGTACAGGAGGAAATGGAATTTTCACCGGGCAGTAGTTGTCGGTAAGCCTTTAAAGCCCATTCCCTCTTTCCTTTGACTCTTACGAATTATTTAAGAGTTTATTAATTTATGATAATTTAGAGACATCCCCACTGTTATTTTTTTCTTAATACCTGTTTTATTGTGTACAGTTGAGCTTGTCCAGAGAGAAAGGCAAACAGAAGCAGATCCCCAAACTGTGACTCCCACCCTTGTCCTCTCCCTCTTCTGTGCATCACTTGATCTCACCATAGGTAAAAGTACTTTCAATTTAAAATTAATCACTGCTGGCAGCATGAGCACTCCCCCTGCAATAGCAGGATGGATGAAATTACAAGTTGGACTCTGAAGTCACAAGCTGGTCAAAAACAAGCAAATAATATTCAAATACTTTGCTAGGAATTATTCTCTCCTTGAAGCTTTAAGATTTGCTGCTCAGCTTTGCTGTCAGCCAGAGAGATTTGCTCCTGATGGTGCTGTAATCCACTGCTGCTGGTAATTAGACATCATTACTGCTGCGTTAAAGGGAAAGAGAGAAGGAGAGAGGACAGGCTGGGGCTAATTAACTACTTGATTCTAATGAAAGAAAGAGAGCCTGATAGCAACTGGGAGGTTGCACCGGAACAGGCTGGATGTACAACACAGGCTTAATTGAAGCAAGGGTATCTTGTAGCCTCACAGTAGCTGGGGCTCGGTGTACTTTCATATTCTGTGGACAGGAGCAGGCTAGGATTTATTCTGCTGTTTCCTCCTCTGGTTGGGAAGGAGCTCCAAATCACAGGCCTGCCTTAAATACCAAGTTTATGCATGCCAGCAAAGAGAATGGATGGCTGATTATGCGTTGGCTTCATCTATTTTCACATTTGGACTCCTCAAGAGCAACAGGAACAAATCAATTTTTGAATGTACACATCCTTCTGTGGCCTAGGAGATGCACTGTTGGTCACCAAGCAACAACAGCCCCTGCAAAGCAGCCATTTTAGGTCCAAAGTGGGACAACATGCAGAGCAGCATTTGTATCTGCAACTTCGTGAATACCTTGCTTCGCTACTTTTCCGATTGCTACTGTTACCAACCCATATTTTCTTTCATTAGGCCCAAGTTGTGCTTTATGAGAACAGTGAGAGGATGCCTGGCTGGGGCACTCTGCATGCACGTGCTAAGCCAACAAATATGCCAAATGCCCGACAGCTACTGCTATCAGGTCTTAATGGTTGGTGCTCCCAACCATAAGGATGTGTAGAACTAATATTACTAGCATAGCATCTTTCCAAACTGTGTACATGATTTTTATGGTGGACTGTTTTTGCATGTTTTCTGCATAGTTCTCTACCTAGAATTATTTATTGATTGGCAACTGGAAAAAATATTTTTGCCACTTCTTTTTCTCATTTTGCATCTTCCATAGACATAAATATGACTCCTAAAATAAAGCTTGATTAACAGATGAGTTACAAAATAATGGCCCACGTGGGTTCTAAGCAGAACTTATCTTCAAAATAGAATGGCCTAAATGACTGTGAGATATGGTTCTGACACAGAACGTGTATTAGCAAACTAGTAGAATATAACCTCAAATACCAGGTTCAGATTGTTTTTATGTCATTTTTACACTGGAATGACTCCACAGACTTTAACAAAATTTCAAGCTTAATGTACAAATTTTCCTGGGTCTTCTTTTATATTTTCCACTAATAGATATAGAATGGCCTTTCATTCATAAACCACATTTTGTCCAGCAGGACCTCATACCTCTTGGATTGTCATGAGCAGAACAGTGAGGCCCAACACACTCAGGGCTGTGCTACTGAATCTGATTACAGGATTTAGGGCCTACAAATTATAGGCCAGTCAGGTCTGTGGAACAGGGCGTATCCCAGCCCACCTCGTGCTCTGTTAGTGATGAGGGATAGTGACGGGCACATGAGTTTATTGTTTGTTTGATTTTACATAAATTAGATTACTTACGAACAATATTGTATCAGAAACAAATCACAATATAAAATAGCTATATGTCAAAATATGGTGCTTTAAATTATCTTCTGTTTTAAAATGTGTTTAGTATTTGGGGGAATTTTATAGCAATCTGAAAATACGTAGATTTGCTTTGCTGCTCTTCTCTCTGGTATTTTAGCCATCAGTATAAAAAGGAAGAAAAGGGTTTGTCAAACAAATATTGGTGGCTCTGCAGTCTACTGAACTGCCAACACATAATGGGAGTGCCACAGAAAGGTGATGCTGAGGGTGAGGTGTGATTTATCCCAGGGTACGTTTCCTCGGTAGTTTACAGTCCTATTAAATCCACCTCCCGGGCCCAGCAGATGTATTCAAGCCATGCTGCATCTGTCTCATTTTCCTGACAGCCACACTTTCCCTGTTCAGGTCTCCAGAGCTCCCCAGTTACCCATGCCTTCTATCCTGCTGTTCTCAGGCTTCCCTATGGGCTCTGTGAGGAGGGAGGCTGGTGAATCAGACGGATAGTGCTGGAAAATGGTCCTAGCAGATGGAACAAAACCGGTTTATACTTGGCAACTCTTGATGTAGGCATTCAGCTCAGTGTTCCTGAATTAAGAGAGTAACTCTGTCCTGAAACTGAAAAATGTTAGAGGCCATATGTAAGATGCTATCTCCACATGTGTGTGTGACCGAGAGGCAATGGGAGAGGAGGATTTGAGGTTTAGCAGTAACAATGTTGAGCTAGAATTTTCTGAAGAAACATGAGCCAAAGAGAGTCAATTTTTAAAGAAGGGATAATTTAAAGTGCTCCTTCTCTAATACTAGCAAATACTAGGTAGCAAGTATTGTTTCTGTAGCTACACAGCTATGAGATTAGTAAGAAATGTAAGAAGGCGTTTGCTAGTAAGTCACGTCTAGAATGAGCTGATATGCACCAGTACAACCTACCGGTAATTTGTCTGGTCTTTAAATGGTGATAGTTTGTTTTTCTCTCTAATTTCTGGAGTGTTCACCACTGTTCTTGTTCAGTGCTCCAGATGGAAAGGAGATGTAATCTGTAGAGGCTACGCATTTGTACTCCAAAGGACTCTGCATAGAGAGAGAGTTCCCATGAGCAGGGAAGAAGGCTCGTCCTGGACAGCTCCTGAGCTTATGATTCAAATTTAATTTTACACTACAGAAATAAGTAAAAATTGGCTGTCATCAAACCCTAAGTTATGGGCTGCTGTTCAAAGGAGGCAACTATCAGCTCTTGGTTTTGGTCTGAAGGAAGCTATTTGCATCCTGGTATATCCCAGCACACAAGAAACTGCTCTTGAGAGCTTGCTGGTAAAAAATGAACAAAACAAGCAGGGCAAATGTTGAACAGAGATAGAAATGAGCTTGGTGTGGAGAAAGATCGTGAGATAGCATGCCAGGAAACATGGATCTCCAGGAAGATCCCACTAGATTCTGCAACTTCCAATGTAGCACAGAGCATCACAGGAATCATTTATTCTTTGTTGCGTAGGTGACCCTGATCAACAAGCTTCCAAAATGAACTTCACAGAACATAAAAGATGTTTTGTTCTTGAATATGTCATTTTAGATTTGTCAGAGGCCTTCATGGCTTTAAAAAACTCAAGGGATAATACTAGCTGGTGCACGGAAGTTGTTGGCATTGCCCTACAGCAGCAATGAATGAGATTCCTGCAGCTTTCTTAAATTACCTTTCTGTTCTGCTTAAGCAGATGAACCTCACAACCTCTCATTTCCACTAGCAAGGTATTTTTTAATGTTTATGAACATAAAATACCTAGGTAGACAAGAAAGACTTGCTACAAGTTACAACACTGGACATTCTTCTGGATGTGACGGACTTCCGCAGAGATTATCACTTAAAGCACAGTCAGTTATCCAGGTTTCTAACTGCTTATTCAATAACTGCAAGCCTCAAAGCCTGACAGTTAGTATGTGCATGTGCAGGGATTAAAGCTAGTTGCTGAAATTGAATGGTAGGATCTGAACCACTTAGTTGTATTTGTGGATACTCGTCAACTTAAGGGGTTGTCGGTAGTGAACACTTTACATAATAAATCTGATCTATGGAAGCCTTGACCTCAAATAAAGACTTTTTTCACAAATACATATTCTGTAACAGCTTGGAAGGACAGTTTTTATTAAATGAGCCACTGGAGCTCAACACAAAAGTCACTCAGCCTTTTTGACTTGAGAAGCTGAAATTAGGTTCCTCTAGGAAACAGGAAGTTATATGTCTTTATATTGCCAGTAAGGTCTGTGTGTCTGAAATTTCTGTACATTTTGTTACTCCTAAATTGTTAATACAATGATAGATGGATACTTTAATATTTTGACTGTACTTAAAAAAAAAAAAAAGCAATGAGGCCACTTTTATTTAAATAACATATAGCTCTAAATCACCATACAAGTTTTAAATGAATAAGTGTTGAATTGTTCTCACTGTTGCCTATGGACTTACACGTGGACTACTAGCAATATGCCAAGCAGATTTTGTAGAAAACTTTTGTTCAAGGCTGATCCAGAGCTGAAGTAGCTGCCATTAAATTGTGACCTATCTGTAGGATAAAGCAGAATTGTATTGGTACATGAGAAATCATGCTTTTGAATGACTACTAACCAGAGCTAACAGAAGATGAACAACTATACAACTATTTGATACATCAAGAGAAGAACAGCTAAAGCATGGCCAGAGATTTCAGCAGACAGGGAAGACAATCAAAGAGGATACAAAGATTTCACAAAACTTGATTTTTCTGTGCATATTTTCTCTGTTATGGATAATGAGGAAATATGTTTCCTGGATTTACATTTTTCAGATGATGAAACTGAAGAATTATCAGAAATAGAGGAATAAAGAAAGAGGTGATGGTGAATTGAAATATTATATTGCAGCAAATCACCAGGACTAATACGAATCAAAGAACACTGAAGAACTCGAGAATGAAGTAACCAAAATATTATTACAATATATCACTTGCCACTACATGCAGTGATGATACTGGAGGATAGCCAAAATGTATTGGAAAGAGAAACAAGAGGTGGTAAAGATAGTTGGTAGAAATGACAGACCACATTTCAGCACTAGAAAAACAATCAATAAGAAAATAATTAATACTAGAGCTGTTATGTATCAGTACGAACTGTACCTGGTTGATGCAACTAGTTTGGATTTTGTAAGGGTTAATTACATTCCTTTTACCTGTCATATTCAGAGGTAATATTCAGGTGAAAATTTGGCTCTGTCTTCCTTCTCAAATGAAAATAGTCTGACACCAACTTTACTAAAGTTAGGTTGATACTTTGGTTGTGATGACAGTTTAAAGCTGGTGAAAAGCTGGAAAACCATAGAAAGTGATGGAGCTATACAAATGCAGTTCAATGTGCACACATGCACATCGATATATATTAAGAGTACAGATAAAACCCAGACAAATAAAGAGGTTTCAACACTGAATGGAGATGCAAATTAATTAGATTAAGCAAGTTAAGGAAGAGTCAGGAAAGAGAATAGAAATATCATAACAAAGGACAAAAGGAGAAATTATGGCAGGCAGAGTTCCCTCCAGACCACTGCCAGGTAATTTACATCTCATGCCATTGTGGCACTAGCTTTTTGAAAGGAATGGAAAATTTCATGCTTTTCAATCACATTTAAAATGTATAGATTTGTCACAACATCTCAAAGGAACTATTTAGGAATAATTTCAAGCAAATCAATATATGCATATCGTAAATAAGCATAGCATTAAGAAAAGTATAGAGAATCATATGGAAAACTTATTCTTCTCATTAATTAAATGATATGCCCTTGCCTTTAATAACACACTGAGTGTATTTACCTCATCACTAAAAGGCCAAGACAGATGAAAGTTCCAGGGAAGGTAGCTAAGATAATTAAACAAAAGGGGAACTTTCAAATGAAATACATTTTAATTGGCCACAAGTTCTGGCTTTAAGAGGAAATGCACAGTAGAAAACAGATCTGTAAAATGGTAGAGAAAAGTTGAGAGAAATGGTGCGGGGTAAACACTGATGAACAGCAGAAAGAAAATTCAGCAGCCATTTTAATCCCACTCCATCCTCTATGTTAATGGGTAAACTACTATCTTAATAGGTAAACTCAAAGTTAGGCCATTGTTTTACAACCTTAGTGTTGGGGATGGAAAGTCTGTATTGCATCCCTAGGAGAAACTCTGATTCAGCCAAAACCTCTTCCAAGGATTTTACAAGAGAGTAATAGCTCCGTGGCTCTTGTAAGGATTCTTTATGTCAGTTTAGCTTTGCTGGCTTGAGCAGAACCAAGGACAAGGTGACATTTCTGCCCTTCCTCCTCTGTTTCCTTGGAAGTGCTGACATGCTGATGGCACTTCACCTGTGTTACCTGGAGGCAGGCAGCAGCTCTCTGTGTTTTCCCATAAAGCACTCCAGCCTATGCAGTCAACATGAAGAAAGGCTCATAGATTGTGGTGAAAACCCAGCATCTTCCCACGCCCTTCTCCTTTGTGCTGAAGTTTGGTATTGCTGGCGGTCTCAACCATCCTGCTCTGGCTTCTTGTTCCATAAATGGATTAGTAAGCTTTTGGTATGTTTTCTTATGTTGGTTGAGGCTAGCAGAGGAAAATAATTTGGTCATTAGTGCACAATGTAAAGGGATGTGTTGTATTATGTTTAGGGATTTATTTGTTTACTTGCTAATTACTGAGCTCTGAAACATCTTTTACAGAATCCCTTGGAGACTGGGACTAGATGGTTTGTTGGTCAGCTTGACAGTAGCAGTTTCTATGGCTTGTTGCTGTAGGGCTATTAGTAGTCTGGAAGAAGGAAGGAGATCGACAAGTGTCTGAACTCCAGCACAGACCTATGTGGATCAGTATATGAGATTACAGTGATTTATACAGAAAGTTTTCAGTTAAACACCTCCATTTTCCAATTTACTCTATCTGCGATGAGAAGAAATGCGCTGGTTTCACCTTCACATTTTTTCCTACTTGTGCAAGGATTTTTTGTTGGCTTTTTTTGCAACTATTACCAAACTCTTACAAAGGCAGGAAGAAAAAGAAAAAAACAACCATAAGATTATTAGGGAATTATTTACAAATATGAGAGAAAAATCGCTCATTCAAATGAATACAATTTCTGGATGACTTTGCTTTTGATCAGCCTGACCAGCAGGAATGGCATATATCTATTCAGAGGACTTGTCCCATTGTGTTTCTCAAGAAATGACAATGGAAAGAAATAAAAGATGTAACTCATTCTCTTCCCCCTTAGTCTACACATATTCCTTTTTTTTTTTTTTTATGGCATCTTTTGATAGCCTTTATTCTGAGAGTTCAGTGAAGTCCCATAGCCATGTTTGCCATAATACTAAAGAATTTTATTCAGAGTGAGCAAACAGCTCAGCCTTATTTTAATGAATGCACTATTCCAATACCAGGCATCCATCTAAAGCCTGTAGTTCAGACAGACTCCATTCCAGTTTATCCCTTTTGGTCTGAATCTGGGGCTATCCTGCAGCTAGACAGAATAGGTCTGCAGGGATGCATCTGCAAAAAACAGTATTTCTCAAAACGATGTA
This sequence comes from Numida meleagris, assembly GCF_002078875.1. Lineage (NCBI taxonomy): Eukaryota > Metazoa > Chordata > Aves > Galliformes > Numididae > Numida > Numida meleagris. The sequence continues at coordinate 105,672,725 of NC_034410.1, read as the reverse complement.
TATTGTAAACTCACTGGATGATAACATTGCATTTTAAGAAAACCTACACAAATCCTTCACTTTGTTCTGCCAGAGTAAAAGGCCTGGTTACCATTGTTTTGGAGTAACTGAGAGATAAGTTTGGCATATGGCAAGCTTTTGGTGAGTTACATTTCTACTGAAGCAAATAATAAGGCAATGGAAATTAAGCTAGCTCTAGAACTAAGTAAAGCTGGTTAAAATAAAACTACTCCCTTCCTTTTTAGTTGCCTTTCTAGATAACAAATTGTAACATGATTTTATTCAAATCGGCCCAGTTTTGGCGAGATACATAGGATATCGAGGAATCTATAGAACTGAAAACATTCTTTTAACTCTATTCCTACTTGCATCCCACATTTTCAATTCAAACCAAAAAGGCAGTTTTCACAACCCAAGTTAAAAAAGAAGGAAAAGTCATTCTTAAATAGGAGAAAGCAGGTAAATTTTTTAAAAATAATAACAAGTAAAACAATTGAATTAACAGAATTCTAATGAACTGACTTCTCTGCTATTTACATTTGAACACTAATAAATTTACAGGTAATCTCCTGAATTTTATTTTTTCTAAAAATTTGATCCTTAATAAACGTTGTCAGGAAAATTTTCAGATATACAAACTTCAAACATTTTTACAAATTTGCTTTATCATGTTTGCTGCTATTTGAAAGCAGGCATACAAACAATGCTTGGTGTGAAATGGTCTGAGAAAATATTCAAAGTGAAGTAGTAACTGGCCTGGTAGATCCAAACAGTGAACTAGCAGATCTACAAAAGAGATGATAAATTGTAGCTGTAGATTGTTAGGAAGAATTAAGCCGGTTAAATCCAAGAGCTCCAGGACCAGTTCAGTCATTCTAGCTGTGGTATAACTGTTCATTGCAAGGGAGCTGGACTAGATGGACTTCAGAGGTCCCTTCCAACTCTAAGGATTCTATGATTCTACGATTCTAAATGGTACTCGATAAAATCCCTTTGAGGGACAGGATAAGCGGATAGCATGTGGTTTTTTTTGGCTCAAAGATGATGCCCCTGCTTTGAAGGCACTGTGCCACCCTTCAGCGACAGCCCAGAATGCACCCACCCTCTGCATTCAAGTGCTCTGCACAGTCCATACTGCATGGCTGGGTGACAATGGCTGGGATCTCAATAGGGTATGTTTGAATAAAGTTCCTCCGTTTGTAAAGAATAATTTACCTGTAACTGCTAGCCCTCTTTGCCATAAGATACTACAATGCTATAGAACAGTGCTTAACAAATGTTTAAATATGTTTATAAACATATAAAAGTTCACACAAAGGCTTAATTCCAGCAAGGCCAACACCAGCTGAAAAATACTCCTGGAAGCAAGCAGCCTCCACTCCTTGGTACAGTATAAGCTTCTGCAATGCCAGAGCACTGGATGAACAGCTCCCTATTGCAGAAATCAGCCTGACCTCCGTCCTTTAAACTCCCCATATCCAGTACATTAAAGGCATATATATCATCCTCTCCTCTTCCCTACTAAACATGCACAATGCATATGCTTATCCTCAGTCACATTGCCGAAGTAGTTTGTTTGCTTGGCTTCAAATATTCTCCCATTTCTACAGATTTTTCATTAAAACGTACTGTGGGGAGAATTCACATCTCTTTCCCTTTTCCCTGTTCTTTGAACTATATTTACATTAGAGAAGCTCTGCTTCTAATAATACTGAAAGAAAAGCCAGGCGAGAGAACAAATGGGGTAAAGTGTTAAAGCAAATACAGGATAAACAAACTTTCACTTAATAGCTCCCTATGAGCTCATAAGTCAGTTTTAGGAGGGGTGGAGGCTGGAGAAAGTTAGCTCAGCCTGGAAATGTATACTACAAACTTCAAAACTACGATAATAAAGCTAATGAAATAAACCAAGCAAAATACGGACAGTGCTTCCTGTTGGTTTGGTAATAAGACAACTATTGATTTTCAAAATCAGTATTTATGCAGCTAAGCATACCTGTCGGCCACCAATAAACACAGAATGACTGTAAGATATTAATCACCTAACAATTCAAACTGCCTGGAAAACGTGAGGAAGATAAAACGTTATTACTTTTTTAATTGCATTTTTCACTGAAATTTCACTTCAAAGGTATTTTGAACAAATTCTACGTATCTTCCCCAGTATTTCAAATCAGAGCTTATTAGTCAACATTTAGTTTAATGAATATCACAGCATGATATAGCAGAAAGTAGCTACGCAGAATGTTGCTAGACACCAAAAGCTGGTCTTTATACAGATATGCAAATCCTGAATATAGGCACTGGCCATACCTCACAATTTGAATACAAATATGTTCACCATTGTACAACAGCCTCAATATCTACTTGATGGCTGCAGAGCTACGTTTTCTTCGATCCTCATCATTTGCCTTTGCTGTTGCAGATTATTGTTTACTAATAGACTCAGAGCAGCTTTTTTCCTTATGTTGCCTTTATTTCCAGAGCTCGAGGCCTGCAGCTTCTCATTTTGAATTCCAATCCAATGGCAGGTGCCAAGCTTCAAATGTATAATATCTATGGGCAGTAGGCTCAGCACATTTGTGTCACATCAGCTGAACTGAGCCGCTCACTGTGCTGGCTGCATTTTAATATTTTTAATCTTTCTTTGGAAGGCACGCTATTTTGGTGAGCAACCAAATGCAGTTGAAGCTGTACACAAGAGGAGATCTACAAATGGGTTTCTAAATGTAGACTTGTGTAAAATTAAAAAAAGAAAAAAACAACAAAAAACAGCCAACAAAAACGCAACAAAAACCAAACCTCAAAAACATGTAACTGGAGAACTTATTAGGCCCAATCCGCCCACAGCCATCTGGAGCAATAAGTTATCTATCTTATTTATCTAAACAAAACTTTGGACACGACATGAGCAGAAATGCAGTGAATGAGTTGAGCTGAAATAATTTGTACTGTAATCTTTTCAAATGTGCAAGGCCAAGAAAGCTGATTTTAAGAATTAGTAAATGACATTACCATAATAATGTGAAATAGACCATTTTAATGGCAAAAACTGTTCCCGCTAAAGTCAATATCAAAATCCCACTGACTGCAGTAGTAGTGGGATCGGTCTGCTAAGTAGCAAACCATGCTTTTAAAAAATCAATACTTCAATTTTACAAGGTAATGTGGATAGCAGTACAGTTGCCTATTCAGAGACACTGCTGCTTGTGGATTTTACCTCTGATAATTCTGGGGTTCAGCACTTATCATGTGAATCATGGTGAGGAAAGCCATTTTGAGGCACATCCACTGACACTGGCCAAGAGATGCCACTCTGTGGCATGCGGTGGCAGAAACGCCCCATCACAACCCTTCTTTACACATCTGCAATGCATAGAGGTGCCCTGAGATGGGCCGGCTTTTCATCTCAAACCAAACCATGAAAAATACTGGCAGCATTTGAATTTTTTTGGCATGTCAGGTATGGCTGTAGCTACATGCCACACATCACAAACAAAAGACATGCACAGGTTTTAACGAAGATAGACTAGGGAGAAGCCCCGCTCCTGATGAGGCCCTGCAGAACACATCGATGCTCAAAATGGAGGCTCTGGAGCCTCAGGGCAGGCCATGCCCTGTCATCTCCTGTCTAGTGGTGGCAGAGAGGAGGAGAAACCACGTGCTCCCATCGCGGCCGAGGTTCTGGAGGAAATTCAGGGGAAAGCCTTGAGATTTCGCACCGGCCAAGCGAGGCGCAGCGTGGCTGACTCTGACTCCATCGGACATAATGAGTGCACCGGTTCAGCAACCGGCAGACATTTCACCCACCCCTCCCCCTGCAGCCATATGGTACAGTAAACAACCACCATTGAGCCGGTTTTTTTTTTTTATTGTTGTCGTTGTTATTTTTTTATTACTATTTTTTATTATTATTTTTCTTCTGCCCCCGTGCGGGCGCGCACAGCCGCGGGCTCAGCCGGGCACCCCGTCAGGCGCGGAGGAGACGGGGCGAGGCTGCTCCCCGCTCCCCGGCCGATGCCTGCGCGGCTCCTCCGCGTCCCCGTGACTGGATACAAGGCCCGGGCTGGCATTGAGGGCACGGGGAAGGGGGGGGGAGAGGGTGCGGCCGCGCCGCCACCGCCTCCCCCCGCCGGTTCCTATAGTAACAGCGCAATACCTCCGGGACACGCACACACACACACACATACACACGCGCACACCCGCCCCTCACGCCCACTCGCGCCAAGGGGGGGGGGGGGCAGGCACGGCTGTTCCCCCCCCGCCGTTCCCATGGCGACTGGCTGCGGCAGCACCTGTGCGGCCGCCGCAGAGCGGATCCCGGCCGGCCGCCCCCCCCCGCCGGGCCCGCTGCGGAGCCTCCCGCCTGGGCTGGGCGCTGCGCCTCTCGTGGCCGTCGTGCACGGCCGGGAGCTGAGTGATTGAAAGTGGAAGGCGAGGGGAAATATTAGCGTCAGTGCATGTTCTCGGAGAGCGGCCCTGTCTGCGCAGGAGGTTATCCCTCCTAGTGCACCCATAGTAACGGGATGTTGGTAGGCATGTGCTGTAACAGTGCTCTCTCTGATTCATCAGGGTGCCCACAGCAGGCTTGCGCTGTGTCTGTGTGGTGCGTGGGCATCATAGGCAACCAGGGCCAACAGTTTTTGCCTCGGGAAGCCCTTGTTTCTGGAAACAAGCCCCACCTTCCCCAAGCAAATTCACCACACTGTGATGTGCTGCCCTGTGAGAAACTGCCAGCAGGTGCAGGGCTGCCCAGCATGCAGTTTCCAATGCTTGCTGATGTGCCATGGTTGGCATGAGTCGAGGTGCAGGGAGGGAATAAAACCTTGTGCTACTGCTGCTGCTTTTGCCAGAACCTAGAGCTCAGGACTGCTCTTATCTACCAGCCCTGTGTATTCATAGCTACATAGTGTTCAGAATCATAGAATATCCTGAGTTGGAAGGGACCCACAAGGATCATGGAGTCCAACACCTGTCTCCACACAGGATCACCCAAATCCAAACCCTGTGTCTGAGAGCATTATCCTTGAACTCTGGAAGCTTGGGGCCATGCCCACTGCCCTGGGCAGCCTGCTCCATGCCCACTGCCCTCTGGTGAAGAACCTTTCCCTAACCCCCACCTGACCCGCCCCTGGAACAGGTCCATGCCGTTCCCTCAGGCCCTGTGGCTGTCACCAGAGATCAGAGCTCAGCACTGCCCCTCTGCTCCCTATGAGGAGCTGCAGCCACCATGAGCCTCCCCTCAGCTCCTCTGCGCTGGGCTGAGCAAAACAAGGGATCTCATACATCTTCCCTTCTAGACCCTTCACCATCTTCGTAGTCCTCCTTTGGACCTAGCATAGTATACAGTTACACCTATCACTGAGGAGTAATGCTGCTCAACTTATGGCCCTCAAGGTGCTGGATGGGCTGTTCTGGGCAATAAAAATCATTGAGCATGGTTGTGATGGGAAAATGTGATCTCAGCTCTCTGACACTCAAATATTAACCCGCTATAGGGGGTTGGATGATCCTTAAGGTCCCTTCCAACCCAAGCCATTCCATGAATTCTAAGATTCTGTGAAGTCAGGTCTGCCCTTCTGAAAAAGACTTGTGAGTCTCTTCCTCCGCACAGCTGGATGAGGCAGCCTGGCAAGAGGGGGCAGTCAGGAGGGATGTGCATAGTCCTGGACAACAGAACAGGTTTATCTTCTAGTGGTAATATACAAAATACATTTTTTATTAGCTTCAGTAGATGCTGGACTGTGTGTCGTTGAATACATGATCAAATCCCCACTGAATGGGGAACTCCCAATGTCCTCAACAGTACACAGCTGACACCTAAAAGAATAGTTACACACCTGACCAATAATAGCATCACCCATGAAAATAACATTGAATTCCTTTGTGAAGAGCAAACCACAAAGCCCCATTTATATCCTGAAGATGTTAGTGTACAAAAGAGCAGGAAGCTCTCTCTTCCTGTATAGATGTTAAAATAGCTTAAAATTGAGTGTTATCAAAGGTTACAATTTCTTCATGAATCCCATGATGTTTATCATTTTTCTTGAAAAATCTCATCTGCAGTCAAATGCTTGTGTGAAAATTCTACTTTTGAATTAAAAAAATCAGACAAAAATCATTTAGTAATCCTCCCATCTCTACAGAAGAGACTGTCAGGCGTAGCAATAACTCCCTGTCAATTCCCGAAATCTCTTGAGGACCCCAGGTATGTTATTATCGACTTTTGACTGATGAGTGAATAAAATGACAGTGGTTACTGCAGTTACAGAGACCAATACTGTTGATGTGTAAGCTGTAAATGGTCAGCAACTGCTATTTGGGAACTTTCACTTAAAAGTCTGCAAAAGTCCCAAGCGGGGTTGATGCCCCATCCCTGGAGACTTTCAAGGTGAGGTTGGATAAGGCCCTGGGCAACCTGATCTAGCTGTGGTGTCCCTGTTCATTGCAGGGGAGTTGGACTGGATGGCCCTCAGATGTCCCTTCCAACTCTAGGGATTCTATGATTTGATGATTCTATGACCCCATGTATTTAGAAAATAGGGAACTAAACAACTGCTTTTTAAAAATTATTATTTATTAAATCACAATATTTTTTCAGACCAGCTTCATTAATTTTTAATGCATCAAATCCAGGTTAAATAATTATTCTTAAAACAAAGGGCACCGGTATGAAAGATAAGAAAACAAAAAATATGGATTCAGTCAAATCCTTTCAATGTAATGCCTTGTAAGCTCTTCAAAAAAAAAAAAAAAAAATCAGAAGGTGCTGGAAATAAAAATAACAACAAAAGGCTAAAATTTAATTACATAGAAGGAATGCTGAATATATCTCAAATTATATAAATCTTAGCTTCATAATAGGAGAGTCTAGAAGCTTCAGGTTCTGAGGTTTTCAAATCAAATTGTAAAAGCATTATATGCGAGAAAGTTGCATGACTATGCTGCTGCATACTGAAAGACTCTGGCAAATGAGAGCCCTGTGGTAAATGACTTGTTGAAGGCTGTACTCACCAGGTGCTATCTCATCCAAACTGAGGTAATTCCTTCTGCTGCAACCCTGGGAGCGCAGGAGGATCCAATGTGAAAGCAACATGAACGCTTCACTTCTTGGGCTGCATAATTCTAATAGCTTGACTTGTGGGGGACCAAATAAATTGCCATAGTACCTAGATCATCAATGGTGCCCAAGGATTAATTCACATAATGTTGCAGGTTAAGTTATACATAGGATCAGATAAGATGAACAAAATGGTTCCTTACTCTCTAATAACACAAAACCCAGTACAGCTGAGGACACAAAACCAATATAACTGAGGTCTGGAAAGGATGAAGACAAACAATAGGATGCTAGGCTGGATGCTTTGCCATCTTAATAGTTTTCTTCATTTCAGGGAATATGCAGAGCAGAGCAGAGCTAGGCAGACTGAATGGAGAAGGAATGGCTATGACATAGAAGGGGAAACACAGGGAGACAATAAACAAGCAAACAAAACAAAACAAAAAGAAAAAAAGAGAAAAAGGAGCAGCTGAGCAGAAAATATATTGGGAGAAAATGAAATGAAGCAACACTTTTTGCTTCACCAACCAAAATGTGGGGGAGTTTCAGGAAGATATTTATTTATTTTATACCAGCAATCATAAAATATATTTGTCAAAAAGCCTGATGAGAAAGTGTACCTGACCTGGGAGAAAGAGAATGCAGTGATAGCATTGTGTTGTGAAGTACCTTCAGATGGCAGGTTACTGTTAAAAGTGACTGAGCAAGATTGGAAGTGGTGGTAAACGGATAGATGGAATAAAATGCCAGATAGAGAATGAAACCCCATCCCAAACACATTGTACCAGCTGCTGACAGCTACCTCAGGGGTCTGTTTGTTTTTCTCAGGCAATGGCTAGCCAGCCTGCCATGCCAGTAACGTATTATTGAATCAAATTGAATTTAATTTCACACACACGCATACATAAAAACAAACATACATATTTACCAGACGTGCAGCTGTGCCTGATGTCTCCCCAGAAAACAAATGCCAGGATACACGCAGAATACCCCCAATGAAAAGTTATGCTGGAAATGATTTGATTTGATGGGAAATTACTGTGTCATTTCCTTTTAAAGACTGTAGCACTCAAAATGTAGTACTGTAATAGGCTATTTGCAAGAACAGAGCAGGGATTGTCTACGCGGTCTTTTAACATCTTGTAGGTGCCCCATGCTTCTTTGCCCATTGTAGATGCAGGATTTTGAATTTATGGTTTCTCTAGTGGCAGAGAACCGGCCATACATGTGGTTTGGGTAGCAGGTGTGATTCATCAGGAACATAACAGCGTATTTCTTAGAGCAGACAGGGCTTAAGTGATGTGGATACAGTACATATTCAGTCCACACAGCTGACTCCATCTGTTGGTGCAAGTGCTGCAAAACCTTTTAGAATATTTGAAGTTAGTGATTGCTATAAAGGGCAAGGAAATGAGTGGGTACAGTGTATTTACAAAGAGAGAGATGTGATACAAAATTTCATACTACATTGGCATATTTGATTTTACTAAAAGTTTCACAGTACACATAATCTCCTTCCGCAGTGTGTCTTGGGAAATGTAGTCCCAGAAGAATCAAGCCTGATGGAAGGAGAAGATGAAGCTCTCAGACAAGTATGTTGCCGCTTCGTGTAGGCACAGCAGCGTCTCAGAGGATGCAGTTTAATGTTGAATTGCTGCAGAAAGAAACAAAATGTTTCTCTTTCAAGTTGCATTCTTGATAGCATTTTTCTTTACAGATTAAAAAATGTTATCATTGACGTTGGCAAGATGAAAATCTTGGCTCTCCTTGGAACATAGATGAAGTCTTAAACCCTCAGCTATCTCTAAGGTGGTTGTGAAACTGTGATCAGCTTTGTATCAGCTTTGCATTAGCTTTGCTAAGAGGCTAAAACTGATGACAGTGTATCCGTGGTCTTTGCAGATAGAGCAAGATTGTAGAAAGAGTAGAACAACTTGGGAGCTTGAGTCACAGTTTATTAAAATCAATGTGATTCTTCAATGGGATTCTGAATTATGTTGTTATCCCAGAAGAAAAAAAAAATTCTGGACATCTAACAAGGGAAGCTGTATTTTGGCAGCTGCAGGAGCAGAGCAGGGACTGGGAGCTATAGCAGAGCGCCGCAGAGGGGATCACCTGTTTCTCACTGCCGCAGAGATGCCCTTGCTGGCTCTCTTTATCTGCAGACGTGATCTCATGTGGCAGAGGGACTCTCCCTGAGGTGAGTCCTGGGGAGTGTTAGTGTAGTGCCTGCCTCCCAGACGAGCATAACTAAGGAGCAGTGGCACAACAGTCTACAAACATTCTGTAGCAGCTGCTCCCAGAGGCTCATCCAAAGATTCTGTGCTTACCTCTGCTAGTCTGTAAAGGAGCCTCTCAGAAAAGTCATTTAAAACATGACTGCACGGGCTAGATCATAAACAATATAAGAAAATTCCTATACAAGAGGAGGTAAGTGACCAGACAATTTTTCTTTCATCTGTAACATCCCTGATGTTGTAGAGTACTACTCATCTCAAGAGATCCCATGGCACATTGCAAGCTAAGCCATGAATTATGACTGGCTCTGGGGTGGATGGCTGTATCAATCAGTCAAGCTATACACAGCATGTGTACATAATGAGAGGAAGAGAAACATTATTATCATCATTATTATTGAACACATCCGAGCGCTGTATCCCATTATCTTAATACACACAGTATTCACAGAGGAGTGAGAAAATGGGCAGGTCACTTAATACCGATGAATTATGGTTTTGCTTCAGTTTGAACAGACTAGTTTAAAGTAAAACTAAGACACAGAGCACCAAGTTCTCATGAACCTGATGAATAGTGTAGCCATTATACTGTGTTTAACACATAATTGAATTCTAATGGTATGTTTCAACTTTTTCTTCCTGTTCCGGTAAACAGCTGAGAAGTCTGAAACTTTAGTCTTTTTGTATAAAGAAAGAGCAACTAAGGATACATTCTTAAAGAAAAAAAATGATAATATACTGCTGGGTTTGCGTTTTGTTTCACAGAGTGGTACTAATAATTGTGAAGATTCTTATAGTTTGCATATTAACCGCTGCAGATATGAAGGAATAATCACAGAATTTAATTATGCAGAGCAGACTATTTCATCTGCATCTTTTCTTTCATCAACTGTGCTATACGTATACTAACATTAGCATGCAGAGCAATACTGTATAGTAGTAAATTCATGGGCATGCGTAGATTAGGGCAGAGACTTGCAAGCCTCTGATTAATAGGGAGTCCTTAACTTGCAAATACTCTGATTTCCTGTCTTCTATCATGCACCATGTGTTGGGTAAATCAGGTTACCTACTTATTCAAAGCACCTATTTTTGAAGTGCTGTTGAGGAAGTAAAGTTTTCCTTCATTATTTGTGTGTTTGTTTAATTCTGCTAAAAATAGAAAAGGAGTGGCTCTCAACATCATTAGTGATCAGAACTGGAGTGTACCTACTGTCTTCACTAAAAAATTATGAGGAAGAACACTACCCTGTGCGCAATAGTACAGCATTTACAAATTTTAGGTTTTAATTAGCAATTACTGTTGTTTTGAACTGCTTGCTGTTTAGGGCATGTTCTGAATCTGAGTAAAATTCATGTAACTGAAGGTCCAACCCCTTTCTACCATGAAACTGTAGTTCAGTCATCTATGTCATATTCATATTCATATTAAAGCAAATAAAGGAAATAGTTTCAGCCAACTCTCCCACTTTTACAGTCAGTGATACAAGTGCATATTAGATAAGATTGCAAAGCATATAAAATTCATATGGAGGCATATTGTTCAAGTGCAGGCTTTCGAAGAAGGGGACTGCTATGAAGTGAAGGCCTGAAGGAAGGGCACAGCAAGCACGAACCCACTGAATTTCATTGCCGGTGGCAGAACAGACGCAGCTTTTATTCCCAGGCCTCCAATGAGTGGTGCCTGAGCATGCCTGAGAGAACATGCACACAGTCTCTGTGGAAATTGCTAACCATAAATCTGTTTAAACCCTGAAAAAAAAAAAAAAGGGTTTGGAGCGCATGAGGAGCTGCAGATAGACTGAAAGAAGAGCAGTGGAGAGAAAAAGAAAAACAGTGGGAAAAAGGTGTTTTATCTTACTGCTTCCATAGGAATAACCAATATAACTCCCACAAGTGTTGAGTATTCTCACTGTTTTCAGAAGGGCATTAAGTAAGGTGAGAAAAACTTATATTCTTATCCTCATTGAGAACGTGTTGATAAGAGTTTATTTGGAGGAAGTCTCAGTCTACTGGGTCTTCAAATAAGTTAAGGATACCCTTTAAGATGGTCGTATCCTCTTAGTGCATAATGCTGTAGGCCAAAGAATTTGGTGGGCTTTCGTGACGGTTCCTCATTGGCAAGTGATTTCTATCACAGTTTCAATATAGTACTTGATGCAGAAGAATGTTCATTATAAAAAGGATCACCAAAAGGATTTTTAAAGGCTCCCTTTTTCGGTCATTGCCACCATTTTTTTTCCTTAGATTCTTTTTAGATAGCACTGTAGCAGAAAATTAATTGGCAAGGTGAAATTGCAGGCCAGTGCTGAAAATTTATCCTGAGCAAAGCCTGGCTAATATTGACTTCAGCGTGCAGCAGCAGCATGTTTCTGCTGAATGGTGATATGAACTCTCCATCTGCAGATGTCAGCCTCCTAACGATCTTGCTGGTCAGGGCTGAACATATGGCTGAGCAGTGTTTTTCAAAACTTGCTTTTGCTGGCAGGGATTGGCCTCTTCATGCTGTGGACTTTGTTTACAGTTGGGGAAGAGAGGAGGAAGAAGAGGAGAAAAATTGGTGTAAATGATCTGACTGCAATGGTGCTGCATTACAGAAACATCGGGCTTTGCATCTGGTTCCTGTTCTTGCCTAGGTTACCCAGGACAGAAAAGTGCTGTTGTAGGTGCGAAAAAAAAAAAGAATTAGGCAAACATAATTTAATTAAAGATTAAGCCTACAAATGAGCTGTTAAAGAGCCCCATACAAGTCTGTTGAGGTCATTTCATTTTATAAAATGTGATCTGCACATACATTAACAAATTATTATAGAAAAGGCAATATTCTTTATTTACCAATTAATTTAGTTAGATGTGTACTTTTGAAAACTTGAACCCTCCCTCAGTTTTGACAAAAAAGCAGAGTTTTTGAATCGTATTTTTTGGAGGGATAACTTTTGCAGTCCTTTTAGTGAATTTTCCTGAAGATCTCTGTTAGGTATTTTGTTTGTGACATTTGCTGGCTACACTGAGAATTTACTGTCAATATCTGATGTGCCATTTTCTACTTCTGTTTCAGACCTGATGGAAACATTGTGTATCTGATGTTTTGCCAGAGTTTTCTAGATCCTGTGTCCCTTCATCTGGGAACAGATCCTATTTCTCTCTACAGTTCCTACTTCGCTGATGGCCTTAGTTCATCAGGGTTGTGATGTGAGCACAAGTCTTACGAGGAGAGGCAGAGGGAGCTGGGATTGTTCAGTCTGGAGAAGAGGAGGCTCAGGGGAGACCTTATCGCTCTCTATAACTACTTGAAGGGAGGCTGTAGTGAGCTGGCAGTTGGCCTCTTCTCTTGTGTAACTAGCGACAGGATGAGAGGGAATGGACTCAAGTTGCTTCAGGGGAGATTCAGGTTGGATATTACAAAAAATTTCTTCTCTGAAAGAGTGGTCGGGCACTGGAACAGTTTGCCTAGGGAGGTGGTTGAATCACTGTCCCTGGAGGTGTTCAAGATACATTTTGATGTTGTACTAAGGGACATAGTTTAGTGGGGAAACATAGGTGGTAGATAGACGGTTGGACTGGATGATCTTGGAGGTCTTTTTCAACCTTGGTGATTCTGTGATTCTCTGATTCTATCACTGTGTGTGCAAACAGAAATCAATCAGTGTGCCATGCACACAGACCTTTGGATGCAATTTTGTGCTTATCTGACAGATGAGTGACCAAAGGCCTTTAAGCCTGATCAGGTAACATTGCTTGTGTAATTACAGCAAGCCCCTTCATAATCCCTATTCACTACTGCTTGCAGAAATCTAGAGGGACTTCCATTAGAAACTACCAGTTTATCCTCCAGGAAATTCCCATCTCAGAGATATCACTTTGCTCCCTCCAAGCAGGCAGCTTTCTCCCAGGGTAGGCAGTGTTCTGGCAGCTAAAACAGAGAACCAGCCCCTGGTTAGAGCATGGTTTGTGCTGGGGGCTGCTGTCCCTTTTGGCACTGGGGCTGCAAACAGCTCTCTTTCTTCTGTGCCCGTTGAACCAGTGCCTGGGTTGTGTCAGAACCAAGGCTCCCTATGGGTGATGTAAAGCCACTAATGATTTCTCATCCATCCCTACCATAAGCTGCCTGTACAGCACCAGTGCAGCTGAAAAGCTGATCCCTGGTGCCTTTACTGATGTTGCTAATGAGGTTACCAATTAATGGCACCTAATGGTCTGTTGTAGCAATGGTATTGGTGATGGAGACAGCTGTCCTCCGGGAACTGTGCTGAGACCATGAACTCATTTTGTGTAAGCAAGTGAACAGCTGTTGCAGAAACATAGATGGGAGAGATTAGGTCACACACTTCATCCGTGCCACCCCAGGGTTATTCCTTGCAGAACACAGCAGGTGGAAGCAACTCGAAGGGACAGAAGCCCTTGCTGGAGCTGAGCCTGGAGATCTAGACAGAATAACACCATATCCTACTAACAGTTTTCTGATCCAACCCATTACCCTGACTTTTCGGAGTATTTTACAAATTATGCAAGCTTTTAAAGCAAGTTATTGTATATATGTTTTTAAGCGTTGTCACTAAGCAGTGTTGATCTGTGGTGTAGTATCCTCCTGGAACCTGATTACAGTATGTAACTCTTGGCATATGCATAATCACATTATTTATTAAAAAAGCTCCCTCTGGGAACACCCTTGCATCAGACAATTTAGAGTATGTGGAAGATAATTCAAAAATACACATTTAATTTCACGGGCAGCACTTTGGAGCAATGAGTTCTTAGCATTTTCACTTCATTTTAGTGTTAGGTTACTTTGGGCATACAGTAGTTGCATTTCATCAGTCTGAAAAAAGGTGGCATTATAGATCTACATTGCATTCCCCTACTGCTTGAATACCTGTAAAGTATAGCACACTTTAAAATACAATTGGGCAAGTTTTGAGACATCAAAGGAATGTTAGGAGTTAATATTGTTAGTAGATGTACAATTGCTGTTTCCTGAGCTGATGACAATACCAGGGACAATAATTAAAAAAAAAAGGCAACAAAACAAAACACCAAAAGATATCAAACAGGACCACATTAGTATCCACAGTCATCAATTTTAATACCCTCCGCAGTCAAAAATAATAGAAGAGAATTAGTTGTTTTATTCTGGTAATCTTGTGTGGGACAAGCAATTATTGTCATTCTCACAAAAGAGATTGTATGTTATCATTATCCTAATACTTATCATCACATTCAGTTTTACTTATAGTAAAAGAATAACATGTTATTTTAATGGGATGAATTTTCACACATTTTCATCATGCTTCATTGTAGAACTAAAGTCTTGGCAGTTTTTTTAAGCTTAAAATATGTCATTTCTTAGAATTCACACAATTATAGAAAAATTTGTTGGAAGTTCCTGATACTTAAATGAATCCTCTAATGAGCCATCAAGAAGAAATAAATGCATTAAAACTTTGATAATGAATGTGACATCAAGCAAAAACTTTAGATAAAATTTGTCTGTGTTGCTCTCCTCCTCTTTGGTTATCCTTAACGTCCTAACTACATGTCCTACCTTGTAGCTTACAAAACAGTGGGTTTGAAGTGAGCAAGTGAAATGTAATGAATATTTCCAGAACTTCAGTGAATATTAAAAAAAAATAGATCTCAAAGACAAAACTTAATTATTTCTAATAGAAAACCATCCCGTTAGAAAACAGCATCCTTCAGAGAACAGGAGTTGAAAGTCTGGTTAACATTTTCAAAGAAGGAAATAGTTGTCACTTTTCTGTATTAAATAAAGACTTCTGGACATACTATTTGAAAATGGTCAAAAATCAGGAATTATTTTCTAGACGCTGCTTTTTAAAAATGAATTCCTATACATATATATCCACTATAATTTAGCAAATTATAGCGTTATTCAAATTAATCACACAGAAGTGCAAACTGCAGTCTTCCTGGAGGTGTTATGTGAGCTCTTCCTTTCTTTCTATCCAGTTCTAACTCTGGTTGAAACAGAATTTTCACATACTTTTCACTAAATATGATGCACTTAATGCCTGGGTTCATTGTTTCTGTATTGAATGTATCAACTGCAGATAGTTTTGTGGGCAGAATACAGCAATAATTTGCTTTCTCTGTGAAATAAAAACAAACCCAAAATCAAACAAACAAACAAACCCCACCAAAAAAAACAAAAAAGTGCAAAAGAGCACAGCCACAGTAGGACTGTGCATCTAATGATGAAAGCATCACCTGCCATTTCAGCAGGCTAAGCAGGCAGGAATTTGTTGACGTAGGAGGCATGTAGAGGGAGTAATGTGGCAATATGGTTACCATGTCAGAATATGTGTTTGTTCAGCATCTTCCTTCCTCCTGCTCTCCTAGTCACACCAGGGCAGTGCGTGTCCCTGAGCTAGATATGTAAGCATCTTCCTCACCAATCTGGGTAGTGTTCATCACAGTGTGCACACTTGAAAAATGCAGGTTGTAATGAACATGCTATGGCTGCATCTGCACCGGCATTTTAGTTTGGAAAAGGAATGTGTACTTGAAACAAAGCTCCTGACCACATTCACTTAACTGTGAAAACTGGCATCTATTCTTTGTGTGCACTTAGTGGGTTGCAACCAGAAGCGGGTGTTCAGTGCCAGGGACCAGACTAGAGCAAGCCTGAAATATGTGCATTGTGAAAGCAGCTCCGTGTTATCAACAGCTTAGCTCTGCAGCTCTGTTCCTCTTGTGCTGCTCTGCTTGCTCACCTACATATCACCCGTGGTGTTTGGTTAGCCTGAATAAACAGACTTAACAAATAATAAAATGTGGCCTGTCTTGTGACCTATTTTTTATTCAGAATGGTTATGTGAATATTTAAAAGTCTAAGAAGAAATAACTTTAAAAAAGTAAAAATAAAAATTAAAAAAACAAGTGTTAGCATGCTGAGGAAAAACAGCATTCAGACCTTAGTTAAGAGGTAGCCCTTGGTTAAGGAGCGTAACCTGCAGGCTCTCTGGGGTTTTGTCTGTCCTTCCTACAAGTTCAATATGGATTGATCTTGAGGCATCTGTTGGAAAATCCTAGAGTCGTAGAATGGCCTGGGTTGAAAAGGACCTCAAAGATCATCTAGTTTCAACCCCCCTGCCATGGGCAGGGTAGCCAACCACTAGACTAGGCCACATCCAGCCTGGCGTTGAATGCCTCCAGGGATGGGTCATCCACAACCTCCTTGGGCAACCTGTTCCAGTGCGTCACCATCATCTGAGTGAAAACCTTCCTCCTAATATCTAACCTAAATCTCCCCTTTTTTAGTTTAAAACCATTCCCCCTTCTCCTACCACTATCAAACCATGTAAACAGTTGTTCCTCCTCCTGTTTATTCACTCCCTTCAAGTACTGGAAGGTCAGTATGAAAATGCTTATTGCTTCCCATATCTATGCTTATTTTAATAGGAGTTACAAGAGTCAGTAGACAGGCCCCATGTTTCATTTCTAAGTTCTTCTCCTGCACTAGCCCTCATGATGGTAAGTTTGCCTATCCATCCATAATTCTCCTAAGACAGAAGAAAAAGAAAAGTTTCTGCCCTTCTCCAATGTGGAAAAAGCTTTAAATATTTATCTTGGAGACATTGGCCAGGTTATTACCCTCTTCGTGCCAGAAGATCAAACAGGCTTCTGGAGATACCTCTGAAGGTACCTTATCTGTCTTGAAATCATTCCCAGGACCACACTACTACATTTCAAGGAAATAAAGGTGACAGACCTTCCTTTCACAGCTTGGTAAGCTGGGTTTCACAATCCATTATCTATAATTGCTACAGCTTGATTTAATAGAGCTAGTGATTCACACCAGATGATGACCTCACCTGAAATTACTCAGTAGGACAGTCCTTTTAGGCGGGATCTTTTAGATTTATTTGGCATTCATCACTCATTCAGTTATGGTTTGTTGAAAGATTTTGCTTCGGTGCTTTCCCATCGTCTGGACTGGTCCAAGAGACAAAGGGAAAAGGAACTCAGTGTTGATTTGGTGTCTCTTACTGTTTTTTTGGGTCTCTGAAACTCTCCCGTCAGCACAATCAGAGGACTCTTATTCCTACAGCTTTCATAACTCTCTGCTCAGAAGAAACTCCTAAACTTTGTATCTATTGTTTATTTTTAGTTTCTCATCTCAAATGGCATATTGAGTTGCTATTTTACTTCAATTAATTCTCTCTATCTAGAAAGAATTAACTTTGAATTTTCAAAATTTATTTCCACACTTAAGTTTGACTTGTTAATGTCCCAGCCAAGCTTATTGGTTTATTCGTTGTAGGGCTTAGTGCTCTAAAATTTCTAGAGAGAGGACTTGCCCTGTGGAAATGATGTATTCCTGCCTTAACGTATCTTTGATTTTTCCTGTCTCCATCTGCTGGCAGAAGATGAGATTAACTGTTCAGATGGATCATATAATGGGTATCAGAAACAATAAATTTCAAATAATAGATGTCCCTTTTGCTCTTATAGGCAACTTCCATTAGGAACTGGATAGAAATGATCATTTATTTTTATGCCACTTAATAATATCTGCCAAATACTAGTAGTTTTTGATCTGTTGTAGCCTTCTGTGATGCTGACAATAGAGAGTCAGATATTCAAATGAATATACTAATAACCTGAGAATTCAAATCAATGTGCTGATGAAGGTAGATTTGTTCATTTTTACACTAGCAAGAGATATTCTTAAATAGTCGTCAATCTTCTTAAATTTTCATATTTTTACAGTAACTGAGCAAGTAGATAAAGGCAGTAAAAAATAAAGGGGTTTTCAGTCTGAGGATTTATTGTAAAATATTTTAGCAGGCAGGTATATAAGGATTATGTTACGCATAAACCACTGGTTCATCCTAACACTTACAATACAATTTTTTCTAGTGTTCTGTCCAAAAAGAATGAAACACCAGCATACAATCATGTCAGGAGTTCCTTATGTATAAGCTCTCAAGGTGGCTGGGTTGCATTCAAAATTTTTCGTAAGGTCGTACAGTACATTCAGGGTACAGTGTTTCAGTCAGCAAGACTTACTTTCTGTCTGATGAAAATGTGAAAGACAGCAAAACTGCATGCTAGTCAGCTGAGATATGATGGCATGAATGTGCTTTATGTCCTCTCTAATCCAAACTGGTATATACCAGAAAATTGTTACACAAATATTGCAGCATTGAAAGTGGTCCTGTATTTGCATGTGATTTATGTAATGTGACAAAATATTTAGGTTGATTGTTATTTCCATCTACCCCTAAAGTTTTGTGGATGTTTCTGGCTTTGATGTTTTTACAACAGAGGTTTTTATAGACCTGAGCATTTTTTATAGAACTACCAACCAAGGCTTTTCTTTTATTTGCTATTTCCTTCTATCACATTTTTATAGGAATATTTTTCAAACATTGTAAAGATGCTGATAGTTATATTCATTCATGAAGATGGGGATGTTTTATGAGACCTATTTCCACCAAGAAACTTCAACATGAGATGTTGCAGGTATTCTCAAGCAAGAAACAGCAAGAACCTTTTTTTTGGTTAGCTTTAATTTTAAAGGCTATGCTATTTTTTTCTCCCTTTCAAAGTAACTGCTAAAATGACTGCTTTATTTATTTATTTATTTATTTATTTTGATAGATCTTTTTGATCTCTTTGCTAGGAGTTTTATCTGTTTGCATCACTGGCAACGTTTTTTCCTCTTTACTCTTGCTAGCCCTGCAGGTTCCATCTCAATAAAGGAGATTGACTCCCCAAGTGTCACTGTTCAAAGGGATCCTCAGCAGTTTTTGAGAGGTTCATAACTGTCAGTAAAATCAGTACTGTCCAGAACTATATTAGTATTTTCTTTGTGTAGATATCTAAACAAAGTTGAACAACTTTAATCTCAGAGTACAAATACAATTTGCAGGGCTGAAAATGAAAAGAAACATCTATTTATTTGTGTCCTAAGCACATAGGAGGATCATAGGAATAAACATAAACAGGAGATCTGCAATGCAAAGAGTAAAATTAAGTAATTCTGCTCTGGGTAGAGACTGAAACTGTTTCAGTTCCTGTAAGGATGAGCTGCACTTTGTAGCAGTTGTCACACTGTTGACCAGAGAGGAATCTGCGGCAACTGATTTAGAGTAAGGACATTCTTCTGTGATAGCTGAAACAAATGGGATGACAGTCAACCTAAAAAAATTGAGAGTCTAAGTCCAATATTTGAAAAGAAACATGCAGTGAAACTTCTATCCCTAAGTCAACTCCAAGAGTGGGACTTGGGCTCTTGCCATGATGAAAAAGATGCCTAAAATTACCCCAGTGATTTATAAATATCTTTCCTGCTCTCCTAGAGCTGTTAGTACCCTCATAACTTTGAAAATGATCTTTGAGCTTCTCAGTTATTGAGTTATCAAGAAGGGACTCAATTAATATCTGGTCTATCCAGGAGAGGATTTACTCAAACTGTTCCTGACAGATACTTTTCTAACCTGGTCTCAAAATCCTCCTGTGACAGAGATCCCCAAACCTCCCCAGGCAAACTATTGCTGTACTTGACTATCCACATCAATAGTGAGTTTTTCCTAATGTGTAATGTAAATCTCCCTTGCTGTGGTTTAAGCCTATTACTTGTCCTGTCCCTTGTGGACATTTCATAGCCTTTCAGACATCTGAATAGCATTATCATGTATTCCCTCATTTGTCTCTTTTTAGACTTAGTTGAGGCTAAAAAATTTCCCCTTAGGCACTGTGAAAATTTTACCCAAAGCCAGCTTATAAAGAAGACCTGCTTTGTTAATGGCTTTATCAAACAGCAATTTCAGGATAAAAGTGTAATGTAATGGCATGTGATAAGAAAGGCTGATACAACTGCGTCCACTTCAGAGACATTATGGTTTAAATGGAGATCTGGGGTTGTATCATTTGCCCAGCTTTTTGCTCACTGAAATGTCAGTGCTGGGATATCTAAAGTCTTAGTAAATAGCTATCTCATTCTCATTCAGGTTACTCATCTGGTGTATTGCAGTTAGAGCTTATGTCTCTGCAGAGCATTGCCAGATGTACTTAACAGCCTACTCACGGCAATTCAGCACCTTTTTAACACTGCAGGCTTTCTGAAACAAGGTCTGCCTTATCACCTTATGCAGCACTATGCAGAGTGAATCCTCACCGATTCATTGCCCAGGTCCAACCAGATTCATTTATGATGAAACTACAAGTATAATTGTCTCTCCTGAAGAAGTTTCCACTCAGTGTACACAGTTGTTTTTCCTATCATTCCTGACTGATGAGATTTTGAAAGTTTGTATTCATTTTCTGGCATTTCAATTAAATGACATGACAAAGAGTTTGAGCATATTTTACTTCCTCGTATTTTTAAAAGTTGCAGTGATGCTTACTGCTATAGTCACCTGAATGAAACACAACCTGAAGAACACACTCATATCATGCCTACCTCCCTTTGGATCTCAGAGACCAGAGAGGGGGCAGGGGGACTACCAAAAAGGAACACTGCACACTTATGGCCACCAACAGCAGCAAAAAGAGTTTCCATTTTGAGATTCTTCTTTGAATACATTCCTGATGTTTATACGTGTCAGCTTTGCTGATGTGGCATCTCAGGTTTTAAATTAATATTGTTGTAATGCATTTTTCTTTAATTAAAAAAGAGAGCTCCCCCGCAGGAAATTTCCTAAAACAAAATTCATTAGTAATAAGGAGATAAAATCTTTATCAGTTAATCAACACTATAAACTTCTGACAGTTCTGAGAGCGGCATGAGATAACACTGTCGTCATAATAAGAGCATTTGAAATCATTAGGGATCCCACTGAGCCGTTTGGGTGGTGTGAAAATAATGATTGAGGATGGGCCCCCTGCAGAAATCACATGTGAATTCCCCTAAAGATTAAAGCAGCAAAAATCTTGATTTTGTGTTGGCCCCATCTCTAAAACATTTTTTTTAAATAATGCACAGCAATGAAGAGCAACATGAAGAAAATTCTTAATGTTGCTGACACCAGAACCTGGCATGATGCCACAGCATTTTTGAGCAGGTGGTTAGTGAAATTCTAGGGACTTTTCAGGGAATAGGAGCATCTCTATTGTCTCTGAACACTTCCCAGCTGATCTCTCTGAGGATTTAACCTTTGGTGGAGACTGTAAATTCCTCATCTTTCCTCCATCCTCAACACAGTCACATCTGCCACTCTTCTTCCTTGCAGGACTATGGCAATCCTTTTATCATGCATGTGAGGGAGTTCTGCTCCATTCCAGCTTTCCTGAGACAGAGAGCATGGACTGCTGAATGGATGGTAGAAAATATTTAGCTTTGGGCAGGGGACTTCTCTGAAGAAGGCTGGGAAGAAGCAGGGGCATTATGGAGCAGGATGGCACAAGCTTGTATGGCTCGAAGAGTATTAACACCACCTAATCTGATACTATCATGCACTTTTAGAAAGCTATGCTATAGAGATATTGACATTTTCTCTATCATTGCTAGTGATGTGTCAGTGCCCCTTTGTCACCCCGGGGATCCTTTGGAGCCATCAGGATTATTTGGGTTATCTCTATGAACTTAGTGAAAAATAAAAGTATGTGGGCTGGAATAAAATGGTGAGGAAAAAAAAATCGTATTTGTCCACATCCAGCACTTACTGGAATGGATTACCAGGAAGTTATTAGAGCAGCAACTTGGCATTGTATGGAATTGTTGTATTTTCATTTCTCATCTTTTGTCTTTATTTGGTCACAACAGCAATAATTGCATTTGCTTTGTTACAAAAGGGTGAATGTAAATCAGGGTTTGTTTGTTTTTTTGTGGCATGACTTACAGCAGCAGTAATGGCATTATCAAATGTTTTACGTTTTGAAAGCATTTATTGTTTAAAATGCACTTTGAAGGTTAAGTGACGTTGCCTTCTGAGATCTAAATTTAAAGGTTGTGATGGATTGCAAGTGAATGGGTCATTCTCATTTTATTTCTCACATACTTACCTTGTGTTACAAAACATAGCCTGCTTGATAGCTGCCTGCCCTGGAATAACAACAGTCCCAGTTCCTGCCTCTTCATTATAATCGAATCCATAGACAGCTGTGAAAAAAAACCAACCTCTTATGGATGGTACTACTTAAAAGGCATGAATTGAACCGCACTGATTAATTTCAGAGCCACTGGGGCTTCTCTTTGTTTAGAAGTCTTCAGCTTAGGAATTGTATGATAGTGTCCTCGCTTTTCTGTCCCTCATTCCAATCTGACCTCTGAGTAAAACAAACAAACAAACAAACAAACAAACAAAAATATCCCTTTCTTTTCCTCGTATTGTGGTATGTCTTCCTGTGGTATATTTTCAAGCAGATTTTCTGGCAGTAAATTGGTTGCAACAACTTCCTGTGTATTCATAATTACAGTCAGCTCTGTCACCTGCAAATTAAAACCCTTTATTAAACACCTTTATGAGATGCTAGGTACAGATTTACTGCGAGGGGAACGAGAGGATAAAAGCTCTTGGATTCTTATTAACAGCCACATAATGCATTTCTGTGCCATGTGATGGGAACTGCTTTTGCCTTTGAATGTTGTTTGTGCATTTGGAGAAACAAGCATGGGTACTTTTTGTTTCATTTTTAAAATACTGCAGTGAAAGATCACTTTCTGACAAGAGACCGAATGTCCTGGCCTGGCAAAATGAGCTGATTGCAGGGAATGGTGTCATATGATATGATCCTTCTGATCATATATCTTTTTTACATTACTCTTTCTGTCATACACAGAGTGGGTGACCTTCAGTTCCCAACGGTAGGGTCTTTAACTCGTTGTCATAAGAGGAGAATGTGTCCCATGATGATCATCATTTACCTATTTATCCTCTCCTCCTTATTTTTTTCTTTCTCTATTTTTTCTTTTCAGGATGGGGTAGGTGTAGATGAGAAGCTGTCTTTACGGCGGGTAGCCGTGGTAGAAGATTTCTTTGACATTATCTATTCCATGCATGTTGAAACCGGGCCTAATGGAGAACAGATCAGAAAACATGCGGGACAGAAGAGAACGTATAAAGCAGTAAGTACAAAAAAAGACAACAAGCAACCAACTAACAGTAAACATCAGTCTCTAAATGCATGAATTATTTGGATTTAGTCACATGACATGCAATTTGTGTTTGTTTTGTTTTGTTTTTTTCCCAGCTAAATTAGTACTGCAAACTTCAACCTCAAATTTATTTCAGAGGTACTTCAGTAATGCATGCCAAAATGCAGTTTGGAAATCAGGAAGGGCACGCTTCCTATGCAATGGATCCTGGGCCAGATCCATTGACTTCAGTAGCGATGTTCATACTGGTACAAGAATAGAATTTATTATTTCTATAATGGTTTGACAATTTCTCTAATAACTATATTAGCAAGCTGCTATTAAATAGATGAAGTCTGAAAGAAGAGTTAAAAGGTATTGACACAACTTTGCTAAATGAGGTGTTGTATTTCTGCATATGAAGTTTTCTTATAGTTTATTGCTGCTAAGTATTCTTAATGGTTTAATGGTTTGAAAACTTGTACATATCTGGAGGTCTCCAAGCCACAGCTGCTCCCCCCTGGCTGGGACACAGGTCACCCACGTGACCTTCACAGATGGTGCCAGTGGGACGGGGCTGTCAGGGGGCTGGCTGGGGGCACTGAATACAGTGCTCTTAACCTTAAAAGCGATCTGCAGTCATGCTAACCAATTTTAGTGAAAGGCCAGGAAAATGTGTGGGCGCTTTGGTTTCTGACACCTGAAACTTTAGTTGTAAGAAACAGCTGTTTTTCCATACTATTTTTTCAGATATATAACAATCTTGACTATGTCTCTCTGAATCCCTTCACATATATTTTATTTATTGGCTATTTCAGACAGTTTGTTGTGGGATAAGCTCTTGGCAAAGTTTCTTATAATTTGTTCCCAACTGTATTGACCTCAAAGCAGATGTATAAAGAACACACCAGTTATCTGGGTGTGCTTTGTATGGCTTGGAGTGATATTTCAGGATGAACAAACACAAACTGTCTAAATTAATTTTCATCTGTCACCTCAGCCATTTTGATACTTGGTCATGTGTTTCAGAAAGCATTAGAAAAGTAATATTTTCATTGACCTTTATCTTTCTGTTTTGTTTTACTTTGGTAAGCTGTTCAAAGGTAAGGTCACAAACTGTAGAATAAGATACAGGTATAAGGATTGTTGTCAACTATAAATAGAATTCTTGAAGTCATAATCCTACAAATGCATATATTTGGTATAATATTTACTACTGTAAATATTTATAAATATTTACTACTATACAACATTTCTGAAGCATAATATTTACTACTGTAATAATCCAATGATTCCAGGTCAGATAAAAAAAAATATTTATTGTAAACAGCAGGAAAGACAACGAGTGTCATTTCTGTGAGAACAATTTATGCAGACTCAGTAGCCTACACAATACTTTCATTTGATAGTAACTTTTACTGTGACTGAAACATGAGTTTATTACATTGCTGTGAGCTGATAATCAAGGTGTGCAAATGTAAGTTTCTGTGTCATTACCAAAGTCATTTTGTTTTATTCATTTTATTGCTTATTAGTTTGTTAAAGACATCGAGTCATATTTCCCAAGGACAGGATTCACATGTATACTTTTTGAGTATTTCCATAGATTAAAAAAAAAATAAGAAAAAAAGACTCCAGAACAAACTAATATCAATTCTTCCTGTCTGTCCCAAGATAAGAATTAGGAAAAATAAATAGGCCTCAAACTCTGCCAAACTAACTGGGGAAACACATGCTGCTTTACTGGTCCTGTCAATGAAAATACTCTCACTAAAAATGATAAGGAGTAGTGCCAGTCTGTTCCAGAAAGTCGCACAGTATCTCCTTCTGTGATGCAGCAGAAGGAAAGAGGTAGTGTCTTGGGTAATAATTTTATAAAAATGATACCCTAAGAGCTTTATAAATCAAATGGAAGTACTTTGGCAGATCTTAATTTTATTAAGTTAATTGGAAACATGATGAATTTAGTCTTGCTTCTTTATTCACAAGTCAAAAGTGAATCATCCTTGACTTCTGTAAATGTATACATTATGCATAAGCATTCACCAAATAGTTTGAGTGAACAATTTTTGCACGGATGGTGCTTCTCCAACTATATGCTAAAATTGCAGTTGATACAGCTGAAGGAAGGGATCCCATCCAGAGGGACCTTGATAAACTTGAAAGGTGGGCCCTTGTGAACCTAACGAGGTTCAACATAGCAAAGTGCAAGGTTTTGCACTTGGGTCGAGGTAATCCCAGATATGGATACAAGCTGGGAAGATAAATCCTTGAGAGTAGCCTGTATGAGAAGGACTTAGGGGTCCTTGTTCATGAAAAGCATAACATGAGCCAGAAGTGTGCACTTGCTGCCTGGAATGGCCAATGGTATTTGGGGTTTCATCAGAAGAGGGGCAGACAGCAGGTTAAGAGAGATGATTGTAGCCCTCGATCTCCCCTCGTGAGGCCCCATTTGGAGTACTGCATCCAGGCCTGGGGCCTCCGGTACAGGAGAGATGTGAAGCTGTTTGAGAGGGTCTAGAGGAGGGCCATGAAGATGATCAGAGGGCTGGAGCACCTCCCCTATGAAGTCAGGCTGAAGGAGCTGGGCTTGCTCAGCCTGGACAAGAGAAGGCTGTGAGGAGACCTCATTGCAACCTTCCAGTATTTAAAGAGAGTTTATAAACATGAGGGAAATCAACTTTTACATGGGTAAATAGACAGGACAAGAGGGAATGGATTTAAACTAAAGGAAGGGATTAGATGTCAGGGGGGAGTTTTTTACTGAGAGTGCTGAGGTGCTGGCACAGGCTGCCCAGAGAGGCTGTGGATACTCCATCCCTGGAGGTGTTCAAGGCCAGGTTGGATGGGGCCCTGGGCAATCTGATCTAGTACTTGATCTAGCAGCTGGCAACCCTGCCTGTGGCAGGGGGGTTGGAACTTGATGATCCTTGGGGTCCAACCCAAGACACTGTATGATTCCATGGTTCTATGAATTGCTATTTGTTATTCATAATTCCTGACATGTGATGATCAGATTGCTTCTGCTCTCTGACTGCACCACTAGAATGTCTCAATAGAAAAAATGACGGGAAGAAAGCCACCACATTTTTGGTAAATATTGCTAAACTTCTGTAATCCATAAATCTTTCATACTCAAGTATTTCTAAAAAAATACACGGCACAGTGCTAAGGACTGCAATATAGTAATTTTGAGTAATTAATTTGCTTATATATGCATGAGTCTCTATTTTCAGTTTTGAAACTGCTTTATTCAAGACTTTGAATAGCATTCAAGCATGGTTAGAAAGGTAATGAAATTGTCAGAAGTAATTTAATTAACTACTGTTTGCATTTATATGGAGTAACAAATTTGGTATTGGTAGAGCCTTTTTCATTTTTAGTAGAGTCCCCCTCAGATGCTGGAGTGCTCAAAGATGTCAGTATTTCTCTCTAAAAATATGTTCAGAACAGCTTACAGATGCAATTACCAATTCTGTAATCTTCAGTGAGTTGTTTATGTTAACTGTGTAAAAATGAATGGTGTTTTTGCAACTGATTTCAGTGGGACTTTCTATGGAGGTGCTGCACAAGAAGGTACATAGGATATGGTGCTTGGTCATTTTAAAAGAACAGCATATTGGAAGGGAGCTTTTACATTTTCATGGTACATTAATCTACCAAACTCAAACTTTAATTTTTCTTGGCATGATTTCTACAGATTAGTGAAGAAAGCATTTATGCTTCAATATTCAAGATTAGAATAAATTCCCATTTTATTTTTTTCTCTGCACTAACATGTGAGAAGGGAACTGTACAAATTCTGTGTGGATGATGTGGTAGAGTAACCTTGAAAATACATAAAAAAGGGCAAGCTTCCCATTTAACTAGCAGGTTTCATGCTCATTTCAAGTGCTTGACTTGTATACAATATAAGATTGATAGGCTATGTTCCTTGCCTGCATAACTGTACATGTAGGTAGATTTACACTAGTAAAAAAAGGTTTGACTTAGATACATGAAATGAAACCAAGAGTTGTCATGCCTTTAAATTATATCCAGAGTGTTGCAATATTGAAATTCATCAGAGTGAAGGACTACTTTATACAACATTTATAATTTTGATTAGTTCCACAGTTCCTAAGGAAGTTTACAAACAAGATGGCCTTGATCTGGGAGATAATTCCCTCACAAAGGCAGGATATGGGACACAAGGTCAGGCCAAGTCGTCGGCTCAGCAGGAGGACAGTTGGCTGGCAATAGGAAAGGAGTGTGTTCCTTGGTGCCAAGGACAGCAGTTATGCCCAAACAGGTGCCTGCCCTTCCTGCTTTCCCCCAGATTCTCTAGGAAACCAGGCTCCACAGACGAAGGAGTGACATGTGTGGCTTAGAGGAGTTATCTGAGCAGTCAGGAGGAAATGCAGAGGATTCTCACAGGGGTGGCTCTGCTTGCACTTGTGTACAGCTTGGCATCCTAGAGGAAATGCTTTGCTTTGAGATAGTACATTTCTCTTCATGTCCTAAAGGTCTGTTTGGATGTGTGTAGACATCAGGCCCTGAGATACGAGCTGCTGTACCGAACTGGAGACAGGGACACACAGAACAGAAATGTTCAGAAGAAGAATTTGTACAGCTTATTGGGAAAGACATGCAACAAGCGCATGGCTAGCTTCTCTGTGCCTTTGTTGAGATACATATCTTGATTTAAACCACTCAGATGTATATGAAATTTAAATTCAGGTGTTGAGGGGTATATAGAAGGTGGGAGCAAACGGGAAAAATTATTGCTTCAGGAACAGTGCATTGCAAAAGTCACAAAAAACGCTTTGTAATTTGGTGCAAACTGGAAAAAGTTACCTCATTACATTTTTCATTAAATTGAAATGGCTCTGGTGGGTCTGAGGAAGAAACACATCTCTGCCTCCTCTCAGGTCTAGGTCTGCACACAGCTAGGCCAAATTTAGTGGTCAAACCCTGATTTTAAGAATAGATTTTACTTTCCTTTATTATTCTTAAAAAATATACATATAAATGACATTTAAACAATAAACTATGAAGAGTGAGTGCTGCACCTTTGTGTATTACATTTTGAGAGAGTTTTCTGTAACTAAGTAAATTGTCTACTTGGGAACAGATTGCATAAGTCTTGCAGCCACCTTAAACTCTTGAAATTCCATGTACTTGAATATTTTTACATGTGAATGATGATCTAATGTCTGCCTGTTGAGCCTACATTGCCACAGTGCAAAGCCTTGAAACACTGCAGCAGTGAACCTGAATTGTGAGCAAAGGTTTCAGGAGAAATGGGTTGGTTAATAAAATTCCCAGCCCATGAATGAAGAAAGAGCAGCAGAATGATGAGCTGGAAGAGAAGTAGGCTTGTAAAACTTGTGGGACATACTGATGTGTCAAGGGAAAGTAGCTAGAGGCAAGACTCATCAGAAACATAGTACATAAATATATAACATCTGAGGAGAAACAGGAGTCTATTAGGTATGGGGAATATCTGGAGTCCTGTTCTTCATCCAGTTCTTGCATTAATAGATGTTGTTCTGTCAAACTAAGAAAAATATTCTTCAAATTGTGAAACACAATGTGACTTTTTTCCCCTCTCAAACCAAGAATGTGTTTATGAGACCCCACTAAGCACCACACTGAATGTGTTTTCCCTGGGAAGAATTTTTTGACAGGTCACATTATGAAATAACATCATTTCCTTCCAGTACAACTTCCTTTACCAAGTAGAATTAAGGAGGTTTTGTGGCCTAGCTGGTCTCCATCCAGGGCAAACACTGTGCTTGGGGAAGCAGAAGAATATGAGGTTTGTGCAGGGTCTTAACACACTTACAGACTGATATCTGCACCAGTCCTTTGTGCAAGGTGAAACATCCAAACCCTGTGCACTTTTATCCTTCTGTCTTGTTTCTGCTTTTTTTTTCTTTCCCAAAGGGCAAGCTTTGAGTGCCCTGGCAGAGAACCATCTAACAGATGCTCCACATTTCCTCCTTCTCAGAAAGATAGTCCTGTTATGTGGGGAGGAAGTGGAGCTGTGAAGGTAAAGCTGGATATGAGAGAGAACAGCATTTTCCCCAATATAGCAGGATAGTGAGCTCTTGATAAAACTCTCAGTGATAATGTATATGCTTTCCTACGTCAGCCTTCTATCCTGACCTCTTGCTGAAGCGAGGAGAGGACTTTCCTTGTCTGGCTTGCACTCCTGTCATCAAGAAACCAATTTCTGCCACCTGGTTTGATGGCTGTTGGCCCAGGACAGATTATCATTTTCTTCTCCCTACATGTCTCTCTCTCCTCTTTCAATTTTTATTTGGATCATCTCCCCTTCCCTCATCATCCTTAATTAAAAAAATATACACGCACAACAAAAATTCTCTCTTTTCTGACACATCATGTCTTCCAGACTACACATACATTTTCTGTGTTAATGTTTTAGGGGTTAATAGGTTCACTTGCAATATTTCACTCTCTCTCCTCACACTTGTCTTCCCTACTCTGCCATATGTGTCCTAAAATCTGCCTTCAATTTAGTGCTTGTTAATTTTCCAAATAAAAATGGAGCTCTGAAAGCTATATCATCACAACATCCTGCACTTAAATAATCTGAACACTGGGGAACATGAAGTTCACTTTGCCCATTTTCTCTGCCTGCTGTAGAAGGCAATGTAGTTCTTGTGAATAGTTAGGGCATACTTCACTTAGCTCCAATATGAATCAGATTACATGCTCAGATACTGAATTAATTCTCTCTTGTTGTAGTTGTGTTCTGCAAGGAATCCAATAGATAGCATGTAGACCAATTGACCAATTCCAGATTTAGAAGGCTTTTGTTGTTGGATATTTTGAAAGGGTTGATTTATGTCCTCTGGGGGATCCTGTGACCCCCCACCTGTAGCGAGATAGGAGTTGGCCTGTTTTCCCAGGTAACTAGCAATAGGACAAGAGGTAATTGACTTAAATTGTTCTGGGGAGGTTCAGGTTGGATATTAGGAAAAAATTATTCTCAGAAAGAGTGGTTTGGCATTGGAACAGGCTGCCCAGGGAGGTGGTGGAGCCAGCGTCCCTGGAGGTGTTTTAGGAAAGAGTAGATGCGGCCCTGAGGGATGTGGTTAGTGGGCATGGTGGGGGTGGGTTGATGGTTGGAGTAGATGATCTTAGTGGTTTTCCCAACCTTAATGATTCTATGGTTCTTTGTCAAAATCTACTATACTGCAGACTTTTTATGTACAGTAGATTAAAATTACAAAAATGTTGACTGTTAAGCCACTGGTGTCAACTCTCTTTTACTTTCCTCTGTGTTCAGAGTTATAACAGAAATATGTATTTTCATATATAGGTTTTCATGGACTGTAACTTCTGGTGGTAAACTGAACACAATATTATGGTACTCCTAGGTTAATGTCTAGTTTCTTCTTCGTGTATTTTTCCCTTTACAATGTAAAAAATGTTCAACTGTAGTAGCTATATCTAACACACAACACCTAAACACTGACCTGCTAGGATGTGCTTATTTTCTGGTTTCTCCATGACATGGAATACATTCAGATACAAGAGAAAGTGTTTCTACAAAAGACCAGAAGATAAAATAATAAAATCAGCTGTAAGAATAAGGAATCACATAAAGCTACTTTAAAACATCACATTTGAAATATGTATATATATATTGTTTTTAATGAAATCCAAGTCAGATTTCCCTCTTTAGATGCAGTCTGGAATATTTTATCAATATGGTTAATCAGATGAATTCTGGAATATTTTATCAGTTTGATTTATCAGTGCTACTTTGTTTGATAGAGGTATATACATGACCTGTTTCCTATAAATCATACAAAAAATATACGTCGTAAATACGTGGATGTAAATCATGTAGTATCTTCCAATTCAATTCACTTTTCCGACTGTCTGAAAAATTAAACTTTTTTTTAAATGGAATTGCAATACAGTACTGTTCTTTCATTGCAGGGCATTGCTGAATGAGATGGTCTGGCTATAGTTTTTGTTAGCTAATGGCCTTGAGAGGAACATTGCCACTGAAGGTAGTAAGAATTTACTGCATCAGTGAGGACTGAGTCATTATTGCTGTCTTTTAGACAGAATAGAGGATAGAAAAACATTTTTTTTCTGATGAAGTGAGACCACTAAGGTATTTCTATATAGTTAGTTACTAAGTGTCACTGGCCTAAAGGTTTTATTCTGAAATACATACAAGCCATCTCCATGACCTACATAAGCCCAAACTTGAGCACAGGCGTTAGGCTTGACTGAGGGGGTAAGATATATGATTTTGTGTTCAACTTTGTGCTGATTTAGGTAGAGAGCTTTTAGGACACTGGTGGTGCTAAGCCAGCTGGTTCAGAGCATGGCCAGAGCTAGCAGGCCGCTATCTTCATCTCATGAAATAGAGATGCCCTTCTTCAATGAGAAAAGCAAAAGGGAGTCTGCATTGCAGAGATGTGAGGGTTGTTAATTTTTTGAAGTCTTTCTGGCACTGAAAATTGTAAAGAGATCTTTGTATATATTCAAACAGCAAGAATAAGGAAAGTTGTGAGTCTGTTTTGTTATGCCAATTTAAACAAGACGAAATCTTGGCCTGTAAGTGATTAATTCAAATTACAAAGTAAACAGGAGAGGAAGTTGGTGAAAACTGGTGTTATTTACGGAAGGGCATCCTTAAAACTGTGTTGCAGTGGGAAGTTGGAGACACAAGCATCTGCTATGTGGATAAATTTAGTTATAAAACCTGGTTCCCTTATAGTCAGTGGAGCATACCTATTGAATCTGGGACTTAGCTTACTTGCTTTCCATGGAGAATTTTTGTCTTGTTTGAACAGAACTGGAATTTTGACAGAGATGTTTGATTGGAATAAATGGAGCGTTCCTATCAAATGAATCCATGGGTAAGCTCCATTAATTTCAATACAGTGCTAAATGTGTTAAATGTTATGAGAGAGAGGTTGCTGCATACGTGCACTTACCAATTTTCTTAATGATAAGTTCTAGCTGATTTTAAGTTCTTTCGTTTTATATTCCATAGGGACTGTGAATGAGCAATATTTCTGAATGTAGAAAGGTAAATGAACATTTGTTCAGTGGTACAAAAACCAGAAAAATTATCTGAAATAACTTTTTTGATAGGATCTCCCATTTAAAAAGAGCTTCAGTTAGTGCCTTCATTTTCAGATAAATTGTTTCAAGTCCAGAGAAAATCTGTAGCAATTCTCGAAACAGAACAAATTTTGCTTATATAATAATCCCCTTTTCTATCCCCCCCCCAAATAAGATTTCTGTTATATAAAAAACCCAACAGCAATAAATAGCCCGAACAACAATAGCATGAACAGAATGGTATAATTCACATTCTTATTTTACAATGCATAATTTCCCATATATTTATAGACAAAGCTGATATTACGTGAAGAAGCACTAATATAAACTTCCCTTATTTTCTAAATTCATCAGTGGCAGAGTCTTTTGGTCCATGGAGTTTTGGGAAACGTAATTTTCAACGCAGACAAGCAGCCAAGAAGGAATGTCTATGAGATAAAACAGGCCGTTTGCCCACATCTTAGCATCCTTGTGAGAAACTTGAATGATTTGCACAATATTTAATATTCAATCCCATTTACATACAGAAGGCATTTTGTCCTTTCTGAATGCATACTTTCATATATCCCCTCTCCGTCTTTCTGAACTTCCTATGTAGACTTGGATCAACATAGCCTCTTGATAGGAAATTGAATCTTGCTGCAGATTTTACAGTAAAGGTATATAAGTGGAAATCAGGTGTCTTTACTTGACCTGCCACTGAGCCTTCTCAGATGCTTTCTTGAGCTGTGGAGGGGCAAACCAGGCACAATATTCCAGCTGCTACCTTACTAGCACTGAGTAGAGATGTATATTAACTTTTCTTGATCTGTTGGCCATATGTTTAATGTAGTCAGTTTTATTTTATCTGTGATCAGAGTATGCTATTGGCTCATTTTCAACTTGGCATTATCACCTCCAAGTTCTTTTCAGCAAGGCAAAAATGTCTATAAAGATATATATATCCCTGTTGGTGAAGCAGGAAAAATGCAGTCTTTAAAAACAGAAATACATGCTTCCTCTTCTCTTGTTTAAAAAATAATAATAATAATAATAAATATCTAAAACATGTAAGTATGTGGTTAGAAAGAACAATTATATTGAAAGAAGGAAACAACCAAAATCTGTTGTTGCAAGGTATCTCCAGGTGAAGCAGTATCTCTAAATTTGACTGAAATCTAAATTCTGTAACTGTCAATAATTGATTTACCCTGAAATATAAAATTAAAAACTTTTTGAGAATATGTTCACAAAAATTTCAAGTACAAAGTCAGAATTGCAATGAGAGTGTCATCATCATTAATACACTGGCTCCTATATCTGTCTACATATTGTTACAATCAATACAAATAGAGCACGCAAGCCAAGCATTTTTTTTATTAGTTATAAGAAAAAGGTTGCGTTTTTGACTTTTTTAAAAAACAGCCCTCAGTGGGATGCCAGTTATGCATGAATCTTTTTTCTGAAAAGAAACTGGAAAAAAAAAACCCTGTGAACAGAAAATGAAGTTCACAGAATCACAGAATTGTAGGGGTTGGAAGGGACCTCTAGAGATGATCGAGTTCTAGTGATATAAGTAAAATTCTGTCATTAGCCATTAGATGATAAGTAGGCAGATTGGATAGATGTTTCTTGAAATCCTACATAGTATGCAGAACATGCTTTCATTGTGCTTCTTGGCAGTATATGAAAATATGCCTTATTTGGAAACATAATGATCAGTTCTGTTAAATCATGTTCAATCAGCTTATGTAATAACACCTATATTTTGTTATTCATTTCAGATTTCAGAGACCTATGCCTTCCTACCGAGAGAAGCGGTGACACGATTTCTAATGAGTTGCTCAGAGTGCCAGAAAAGAATGCATTTAAACCCAGATGGAGCAGATCATAAAGGTAGTTTTAGTGTCCAACAGTGAGATGTAAAGTAATTTTATTCCTAATACCATTTATATTTTCCTAGCTTAAGTGAAGGTTCATAAAAATTTGGTAGACTGGAACAGTTCAATAAGTCAGATCATCTCATTAACTTAAGCTGGAAGGTAGTGAATCTTCTGCTTTTGCTTAAGGATGGAGTGTAATACCATATGTACCCTCGATAGAAAAATGATTTTATCTGGAGGAAATAATTTATTTTGCCATGGAAATGTTTATATGAAGGCTTAACCATAAGGAATAGATAGGATGCGTGTGCTGTAGTCATTTAGGATAGAAGAACTCATCACTTTTCAGGTTTTGAACTTGATTTTCATTTTTCTTTAGGAGATTTCCATCTGCACAGCCTACAAGCAATTGAAAATGCCAAAGTTAGAACTGAATGACATAACTGTCTGACTTTGACTGCAGAGTAGGCTGAAGTAGCCTCCACAACTAACATATAATGCATAATAAATATTTTTATTACAGATAATGGAAAACCACCAACACTGGTGACCAGTATGATTGATTACAATATGCCAATTACTATGGCCTATATGAAACACATGAAGCTGCAGCTACTAAATTCACAGCAAGACGAGGTACAAACTGAAATCTTTTGTTTTTCTTTTCTCATGTATTCTTTGATGCTTGTCTTTGTGACAGCCAAGAAACAGAACTGAAGGTTGATGTTGATGTCTTCTTTATAATTTCATTGCTACAATAGTGACAGAAATCAAACCAAGGCTGTGTGCAAGTAATCAGTTTGAGAGAAAATGTCATGACTTAATGCCCTTCCATGGTAATATGCTGTATTGCTTCAAAGAACCTGAAGGTGTCCTTTCACTGACCAGAAAGGATGAAGGGGGCTGCTGAGTATAGCCTTAGTGCTACGCTCAGCAGTGACTTTAATTGTCTACTTCTAGAATGCAATACCATCTACAGCTGAAATGAATGCCGTGATGCTCTCAAGGTTGGTAGCCAGGATGCAACACATTTTAGTGGGATAAACGGAAGCCCTAGCCACATCAGTTGAAATCTTTAAAGCAAAAGGCTTGCCTTATTGATAAACAAGAGTAGGGTTTTCTCATGAAATTTCAAATGAAAAAGAAGGGAAAAAGAAGTAGGCTGAGAATTAAGCTTCTTCTCAAGAAGCTTGAGTTGCAGTTATTTTATTTCAAAAATAATTTCTGTGATTTATTCCGATTTCTCTCAAGTCTTAAGAAGTACTTCATCAATTGGAGGCCACCTACCAAGTTATTTGTAATAAACTCCTTTTGCTAAAAATGTGTTCATTTACCATTTTGAGCTGCCAAATATTTAGAAGCCCAGCTACGTGCCAGCCCAAAAGCAATCCTACATGCTGTGTCCTTCTGCCTGACTACAAGATTGTTTTTAGTAAAGAAAAATTTCAAAAACAACCTTAGCAGCTGGGTTATGTCAGAGACTCTGACTGACTCTTGACTTCTGTGGAGTCAGCTAGGTTTTGTTTTGTAATAAGCAGACATCGGCTACTGGCTGAGATGTATGAATTATTCAACACCCCATAGATTGGGAATCCTTGTTTCATTTTTGCCTGTTTTATTTATTTATTTATTTTGATTTTTTATTTTTATTGGGGAGGGTGTGGGTAGAGATCCCTGACTGAGTTCTTCACACACAAATACAGCCTCGTCTTCTTTCCCTCCTATGGAGTCTCCCCTCTGTGTGCTGCCCCTTTACAGGAAGCTGACAGCAGGATTCCAAGCAGCAGGAGGAAAGAGGCTTTATCCCTGTAGTAGCCTTAGGAGTTAAAGGAGTCTTTGGTTTCCCCACTTCCCCTCTTTGACAGTTACTCATCCCGCAGTAGGGTCAGGCACTTGTGATGGATCAGGGCCATCTGCCACAGTGCCTCTATAGCCTGAATGTTTTGGTATAGTCCTTCTGGCCTGATGACTGATACTTAAACTGTTTTTCATCTAGATGAACCAGTGGCAAAGATACAGGGGCAGCAGGAAGCGACATGGCTTGGTATCTCCCTGCCTGGTTTAGTTTTGTTGCTCTGATCTCGCTGCGTATGAAATATCTGCAGTGCTGTTTTAATGAAGAGAAAAGTAGTTTTTGATACATTTTAGTCACATTGTGTTTCGCTGGGCAGAATGGGCACAAAGGAAGTCCTCAAGATAATCATTTATGTCTTTTCTCGAAGCACTTTTGCTAAGAATTTATTTTTCGCTCTGGACTGTACATTTGTTATGCTGAGAAAGAAGTGGCAGCGAAAATATTACGGTGCAAAGCAGAAAGATTTCATGCACTTTAAATCATGCTTGGGTTTGTAGGAAGGCTCTGTTTCCAAGGTTTCATCAGTCACATCTCTGTTCTTATGGAGGGGGTGGAACTGAGACTGGAGTGAACTTGAATGCCACAACAAGCCAGCACAGCGATTGAAAGTCTCCAAATTCTCTCATTCTCAATTCATCATTTTTCATCTGAGGCTATCGACAAAAGGGAAACAGGCTTAATCTAACAGGAGAATTCATCTACATGTGGGATTTATAGCTGTGCTGCAACTGGTACAAAGAGGCCAGTGGCTACCAGTTCTGCTCCCCATGCCTGCCTGTACAAAAAGTTTTACACAGTTCGTAGAGTGAAGTGGAGATATTCCACACTGCCATAAGCAAACATAGGCTGCCTATGTGTGGTGTTGTTCTATACCTATGCAAGTATCAGCTGCCTGACTGGGAGCCCATATATATAGCCCAACCTCAGAATTAGAAATTGAAAGCTGCTGCTTGCTAACTCCTGCAGGGACAAATGAGAAATACCACTGCCTTAACAGAGTCACAGTGTTCCAGAAAGTCTGGAAAAATCTGTGTCCTGATCTCGCTCTTTGAGAAAGAAGCATGCGTTTTTGCTTAATCCCAGCACTAGCTTGGTGTGTACCTTGACCCCATCTGTCTGGAGCATGAGCCTGGTGGCCACCAGCCCTCCACAGCTCTCATGCAAGGGTATGTTCCTGGTATTCACTGTGCTGTAGCTGAGGTATTTCCTTCCCCATCCGTGCAAGGTAGATAAGTGCCCACAAGAGAAGCCCTTACTCTTCCGTGTCCTTTTTTTTTTTTTAATATATCTGTAAAAACAATCTGTGTTTGTTTCAGTATTTGACATTGTCCTGGAGTGATGGTGCAGAACAGCATCACCTTGCATGTTGTCCCTCTCTTACTCTTCCATGGCATTTGGCAGTGCCATCCCCTTTCAGCAAGAGATGTGACTGCACGGAACTTCGCTTCCAAAAATGAGAGAAACACCCATGCAAGTTGGAAACAACACCAAGATCCACAAGATGAAATGATTTAAGGGCCACATGCTTAAAAAGTAGAAAGCAACTATGTTAGCATCTGTAGAAACCAGTTCACAGTAAATACAGAGTAAATAAAGTTGTTGTAAATGTTGCTGTTTTTCTAGGTCACTTCTGGTAAGCAATCCAAGTAAAAATAGTCAGAGTTCTGCCAGATAGTTTTGTTTTAATAAAAAAAAAACAGCAACAAACAAGCAAACAAACAAATAATATAAACTGGAAAAGTATTTTAAATGAATCCTTGGGGGATACTGTATTTTTTTCTATATGTTCTTTAAATGACTTTTATTCACAGCAGGAGTAATTATTTCAGAAAAGTTGTTACTGAAAATACATTGCCATAGGTTTGTGAACTACCACTGCAGCTTGCAGAAGACGACTTGTGAGAGCTAAATTTTTAATCCATGGGTGGATGCAGTGGCACTGAAATGAATGAAGTTACACAT
This sequence comes from Numida meleagris, assembly GCF_002078875.1. Taxonomy (NCBI): domain Eukaryota; kingdom Metazoa; phylum Chordata; class Aves; order Galliformes; family Numididae; genus Numida; species Numida meleagris. The sequence goes on along the minus strand of NC_034410.1, from coordinate 105,634,609 downwards.
GTACTATATATATGTTAACCCTATATGTGAACATGTGCTGGACTAGGTCTCAAACTGTTTTGTAACTGGGGACAACATTTCTGATTGGGACTTTTTGCACTCTAGTATCATTCCTAGTAGAGATTTTGTAATTGTACTTGATAGATAAATCATATAAAAGATGTGTGAGGTCGAATAAATTTCAAGTGATTCTCATGTGATTATATTACTTTGGTTTTCCACTGACTGTCATTTGAGCTTGATAAATAGTCTTTATAATTTTCACAGATGCTTCTTTAAACATAATAGCAGCGTAGGGGTGAAGTCATATTGAGGGAACTTGGTCATGGATTCTTCTTAGATCATTTGGAAATGTTTTACTGTAAGTGGCAATCACAGGGTTACCTGCCTTGCCTGGGAAAAGTAGAGAATTCGGGTACAGACTATGGAGAGCTCTCCTCAACCACATTTGAGTAACAAGGACTTTGCATGGGGTCTCCAGTTACAGCCCTATTTTACAAAATGCTATGGAAACAGTTACGAGTGTGGTAATGGAGTATCGTCATAGTTGATCAAATTGCATTTGTCAGACTAACATATCACATAAGTGCTGCATGTTCTCTGCTCTTCTTTATGTGCTCTGCTTGTTTGCTTGTATTCACAAGTATTAGCATGAATATATTCCGTGCCAGGTACAAATGAAATGAATAGGAGTGAGTGAGCCTCACACACAATGTGAACAGCATCCAGTGTTTTCTGACTCGTCTCTGAAACTTTCAAATTGCAGGATGAAAGCTCTATAGAAAGTGATGAGTTTGATATGAGTGACTCTACGAGGATGTCAGCTGTGAACTCTGACCTCAGCTCAAATCTCGAAGAAAGAATGCAAAGTCCTCAGAATCTCCAGGGCCAGCAGGATGGTAAGGCTCTCCTTTCATACCGAAAATGTGCTATTGTCTTGTCTCTTTCTCACTCTGTGCTTTCATTTAGTACCTGCTGTGTCCTTCACTTCATAGTGTGTTTCATTAGGTAATTTGAACTATATGTTCCCTTTGTCTCAGCGTGAAGAGAATGAAGTTGGTTGGTTTTTTTTCCCTTTCCTTTTTTTTTTTTTTCAGGTTAATTTATTTGTTGCTTAGGCAACAGGTGAGTGGTTAGACCACTGTATGTTTAGTATTATTTTACTATTTTTATATACCAAGTATGATCCTACACAGACATAAAAGGAAATGAAACTGAAACCTTTCCAAGGCAATCCAGAAGGCTCAGAAAGTTGTTTTTGCTTGTTGAAATGAGGAATGGAGAAGAAAGATGTGAGAGAAGTTCGAAAGCTAGGAATTGGAATGTGTTCTTCAGAGAAAAGGATAAAAAAGACAAATTCCAACAGGGAAACAGATGTATAGGAAATAGAACCAGCAGCATTATAAATCTGAACATGAATTATTTCTAGTTTAGTTGTAACATAAAGGTAATTTGTTGGTGAAAGAGACAGAAGTTTTACTTTGTGCAAAAGATGGATAGATGTGTATTCTTTTGCTCTTTGTTTCCTGGTTCGGACTCAGATTTCTCTTTGGTTTGGAGCTCACACAGAGCTTATCCTGTATAGACTGTTATAGTGACTCATGGGTGGCATGTGAGTGAGCAACTCCCGAAGTGCAGGTCTGTTCTACTGCTATTAAGTATAACATACTGATATTCTGTACTTGTTATTCCATAATTTCATAAACATGTGTGCCAATTTAGAAGTGCTTCTTATATTTCTCCTGAACAACAAGTATGCAGAATTGATAGTTAAGCTGGATTTTTTCCACTTAAAGCGTCATCATCAGTTGTTAGCTTGTAAGTTCTGTAGGTAAGAATGCATGCGTTGCATAGAGGCTGATAGGATCTGGTTATGGGCAGGAACTTCTGCTGTGTCACTTTCTAGACAAAACAAACAAACAAACAAAAAAAAACGAGGATGTTTATGATAATTTCCTAGGCCAGATTTTAACCACAGTCACTTTTTCTCTTGGTGTCCTTAAATGATCATGCAATGTGTGCAAGTTTTGACTTAATTTCTATCTATATATGTTGACTAAAGGAGCAGTACTCTAGGAGTAAGGGAAGATAGTTCACTTTGCTGTTGGAGTCTGACATAGTACTGCTGACTTACAGTTTTCAGAGAGACTTTGTAAACTGTCAAGTTTATGCGTCTGACTTTGGGTGAAAAACTGTGTTTTAGAGGTTATTGCTTACATAAATACTCAATATATTTCACATACAAAATATTTCTTAATAGTAATTGAGTGCATGTATATATGTACATGAGGTAGAAATTATAGTGCAGCAACCTATGGAGAAATGCCTGTTACACGTGTCATAATGCATTCTTCAACCAGAGTCACGTATTACATCTGATCATAGCAGAACACATGTATGAATGATAAAATGCTGAAAATCTGTCACTTGCCGTTTAATACCTGTGGCAAATAAATGCACTGTGATCTTTGATCTACAGGTAGTGTGATCTTACAGAATTGCATCAAACCTCTCTGCTTTCTTCCCCTCTTCCCTGATGGCACTTGCTCTCCTTCCTAAAGCAATCATATTTCTTTGAAATACGGAGAAATTTGGAATAACATCTCTTCCTGCCATGGTTTTCCTGTGTTGCCACCAAGTAGCAAACCTGAGTAAGGGTAGTTGTAGCAATACTGTGTTTCAAGACAGGCAAGAAGAGACTGAAGGAGAAACTAAAAGACGCTTGGAGGAGAGAGAGGAAAGAGGAATGATAGCAGAGGACAGGAAGAGGATTGGAAGAAATTAATGAACACTGGAACATAGGGAAGGAAACAGGACTGGAAGGAGGGAAGACAAAGGGGAGAAGTGAATGTAGCAGTAGCGTTCCTTTTGTTGTCACAGCTTTTACTGTAAAATTTCACAAATGTAATACTTAATTACAGTGCATGCTCACACAAATTAGGACTTAAGTATGTGTGTGTGTGTGTCTAAAGTGATTCCTCTCCCTTTCCCTCAAGCTATTTTATATGTCCATGAGAGTTTATGTCAGCCACCAGATTCAGTCTGCCTGTAAAGACACCTGGCGTCTGGCTTATCTGAAACATGTTTCCTGCGTTCTGGCAGGTGGAAGCTTACTGCTGTGTGTGACTGTCTGTGCACACATGGCTGGGAATGGTGCCTGTGGTGGAATGGGACAGCATGCATCTTTTGCTGCCACAAGTGTGCCCTCACTGGGATAACGGTCTGCTAATGGGAATAATATGCAAATAGGAATCACTGCTGCCTGAGTTGGATTAAGGACAGGTGAACATGGCCAGAGATTGTGCATTCTGTCAGTGTGTGTCTTTCACCTAACGCAGTCTAGGAATATTTTGGGATATCTATCATTCTCTTCCCATGGATTTCAACTGATTAACGGTATGATACACACAGAGTTGGTGTACCCTGGGGGAATGCATAGTGGGCCTGACCATGCCACTGGGGTTTAAATGAAGACACCCTTTCCAGTTCAGTTATCAGAGCACAGTAGCATACTGATACTATATACATTAAAGAAAACAAGGTGTTTACATACCTTCTTATCTGGGGCTACACCTGCATCATATTCAATCAGGTATTTGGATTTGGAAATTTATTGCAGAGCTCATACTAGAAAATTTGACCTCTGGTTTCCTCAACAACTTTGAGTCTAGTACTCTGTTTTCTCTGTTTCTCACAGTTAGGTCATTTTAACCTAAGTAGAATAAAGGCAATTATGAGAGCCACCCACAGTATGGGCTGAAAGTGATAGACTTCTGCATCCAGAAATATCACGGTCAGCATGAAAACTGCTGAGAGGGAAGATGCAGAGGGGGAAGGTGTGCATTTGCTTGTAACAGATGGGTGGGTGTTGCACTAAAAGTGGGTGTAGGTACTGCACAAAAGTCCTGAGTTCTGCAAACGTGCCAAAGCTTTGTGAGATTCACTCTATAAAGAATAGTGGAGTAAAAGTGAATGAAAAAAATTAAAAATAGGAGAGCTGATGTATTTTGCACATAGTAGTGAATCCACAACAATACTGAGAAAGAGAATTCCCACTTTAAGTTAGCCTTTGAGTGCTTTTAAATAACAGAGCCCTGAATCACACCTGCTAGTGGATGGCTGAAAATAGCATCTTGAGCACCTGCAGGGCTGCTGCAACTGTGGGGGAGGAGTTGGAAAAGAGCTGCTGCTCTTCCCTGGGGAGTTAGAAAAGGAAAGCAGCTCTAATTTGCAATTGGTTTGTTCCCCAGCTGGGAATAGGGTAGGGCTATCTGGTTACCAGTCCCTGGGAACTGCTTTCCCTAGCAGCCAGCTGGATAATAGGGCTGAAAATTGCTGAAGTGTGCCTTTCTCTTTTGCACTCACTCCCCTTAGTTGCTGCTATTTTTTTATCCACCTGTTCTGGTAGTTTTCTCTTCACTCTGTCTGCTTTCCTATAACATGCTATCACTCCCTTATCCTAAGCTTGTTCTTGGAGTGAATGCTGCATTCTGTCTATCTGCAGGCAGAACTCCTGCTTGAGGGATGGCTTTAATTCTGCTTTTTCCTAATAATACACTAGGGACTTGGATGTGGCTGGATCAGAATGTTTTTGCTGTTGTTTAAGAGCACAGACAGCAGACAAGACTTGACAACTGAGTCTGAAATAAAGGAGCTTGTTTCAGTTTTGTTTTTCATTTTGTTATTTTCTTTTTATTAGTTTTTCTTTTTCTTTTTTGTTTTATTAATTTTTCTTTTTATTTTCAACCTGTACTATATATATATATTTTTGTAGCAAATGTGTGCAACTAGAAGTAACAAGGGGTAAATGTTATGCTTTATGCTATTAGCCATTGAATAAAAATCAGGTACAAGTCTATTTAACTATAACTCAGTGCAAGTGGAGAATCCTCCTATTTGCAATATCTTTCATTCTACCAAGGTGCAGCAAAACATTTAATGCTTTGTTTGGATTTGAGTGGAGGGATTATGCTCTCTTTAATGTAGTTTGTAGAAAATGATGCAGTTATATGTTCACATGTATTTATATAGAGCTCCCCTTCACAGACATTGGATGGAAACTGTGCCTATAGAAGATTGCTATAGCAAAATATGTAATGATTCAGCATTTGACAGGAGTTGTGCTATGATCTTAGATGTGAAGATTAGTAATAAGATTTTCCTGGATGTCAATGTGTAGCATATCGGGCAATAGTACTGCAGTGTAGTGGAGAACTACATTCAGGTAGTTTGTGGTCATTTGGATCGTGCTGATGCTCTTTCCCCAGCATGTTCACATTGCTAGGTTTTCCGGAGTATTTATTTAGGGGATGTGGTTGTTTGCATTAACCATTCCCTCCACTCATACGGTGTTTGTGGCAGATGGAGTTATTGGAGTTAATCTTGTAAATACCTGTTTTGTACATCAAAGTTGTAATCTTTAATCAACAGCTTCACCTGAAACGAGTAATACTAACTGGTTCAGTTGTTAAAAACTCTGTCTGTGCAAGGTGTGGAGTTTGCTGGACTCACACTCACCATTCTTTTGTTCTCTCTGAACTGAGCCCTACCAAATTTTTAATCCATCTTCCCATTCTGAATTGGTTGCACTGTAGTACTACTTTCTTTTATTTTTTTTTGCACTAAAACCTGGACTCGCTGTCTTACAATATTGACTTTTCTTTTTCCACAATATAATTTAAGCGAGATGCGTGGGATCAAGCATTAAGTGAGATGTATGTGTTCAGGATGAAGTGAAGACAGATAGGCAAAGGAGCGTACTGGGGTAAATTGTCCCTGGTGTTGCCTCTGTTTTGGCCATGCTCTGGATGTTGAATAAAGCAAGTGGTAAACATAACAACATGAGAGCAGAAGATTCTTAACACTAAACCCATCGCAATATTCTTGCTGCTAGTTAAGACATATCTGTGGAAATGTTATTTTACATTAAGGGATATCGTTGCTAATTTCTGTTGGAGCACTGAAACGCTTTACAAATATGCTTATTGTCTATGAGGTCAAGTTGCGCATGACTTCAGCAATGGCACATGAGATTAGCCAAAATGTTTGCAGGATTTGGGTGTCTTTACTTAAAATCTTGACATCTTTAGGCTTCAAAACAAAGCACCTGACACTTCTGTGGTGCATGGTATGGACTGAAATTACCACACAAAGTCACAAATCTGTAATAACAATGTTGAAAATAAAATGAAGAGCAGCCTACTAGTTTTCCTTCATGCAACCTCCCGTACTTATAAAAAGCCTTTTAATTTGGGAGTTTTTCTGTGGCTTGACTGGCTTTATTTGCAATTTGTAGATCATACTAATGCAGCTATAATGCTATAAAAGTTGCTTATTATGCTTGTACTTTATACAATACATTAGGCTGATTAGCATTTTACCCTAAAGCAAAAGGTAGTTTTTTGCTAAATAGCAGGGGTTTGGGCTGATTAAGAATGGAGTAAGTAGGACTGTTAGCTTATAAAGAGTGTAGAAAAAAACAATAGCTTTTTTTTGCAGACCATTTAAAACTACAGTTCAGGTTGGTGCCAGGAGAGCTACTGAATTTTGAGTTAAATTCAGTCCTGGTTTTGCTCAGCTGGCAAAACTTGCAGTGTTTTGGGCAATAACCTCAATTCATATGATTAAGGATGAAGCAATAAATACGAGCATTCTGAATGAGATCTATGATACCCCACTGTCTCATGGCAATGGAGAAGAAACACAAACAGTACCATCATGGCCATGCTGGTAATATAGCACCTTCTGCACAGCGTTTTGTGATCTTGTTCTAATTGCCCACTGGTATAGATAGGTTTTACCTTTCCCTTATTATGCAAGGCTGAGCAGACACAGCAGAAGCTGAGGGAGAGCAGCAAGTACATCCCAGAGATGAGGGCTGAGACACACTGGCAAGAGGGTATGAGGAAGCTTCTGAGCTCAGCAATCTGTTCTGAGGATAAGCAAAAGTCCCTTGTCTCTGGAGCTCTCTCAATCTGCCACCTCTTGCAAGCACAAGATCCGTTCCTGAATCAAGCACAAGATTGCAGAGTCATGTATGCATGTTTCTGAGTAAGTCTTTGGGCTGCACTGAAGTGCTACCGTACTCTTGTCAAAATTACAGGTGCTCCTTTACACAGAGAGTTAGGTATAATATATTGCTCCATTTTAGGAAATTAATATCATTTTCACCTAAGCAGACTTAAAGTGGACCTGAGAGCTTGGCATACAGTGACACTATTATTGTGCTTCAGTGGAGCTACACCTGGGGTGATCTGGTCCATCAGGTTTGCTTTGATGTAATTTGATTTACACTAATACATTTAAGAGAGAAGGAAAAAAAGATGTTGAAATGAGAACAGAGAGCCAGACAATGGTACTAATCATTTTCCACCAATGATTTAATGGCTTCTTTGGAGATGACACCCTATCAGTGCAAAAGGCACAATGAGTGATGCTGCCAGGACTCTCAAGCACTGTTTCGATGTCAGGGACATTGTGTTATATTGAACCTGTGCAACAGTTTTAAGTGTTGGTGCTGCTGTGTTAGAAATTTCAGTGCTTAGCATCATTAAGGATCCTCTGGAGATCCTGCTGGGTGGATTTTTTTTCAGCAAATCAAGTATTTTAATGTACTGGCTGCTTGCTTACGAGGCAGCTGATGCTTGCACTGTCATCAGAGCACTTACAGGGTAAAATCTTCCTTTGCGTCATTACACAACTGAAATATATTAGGTATTGAGTGACACTGTCTCTCCATGCAGAACATGCCTTCCTTCCTCCAGGTTACTGTTAAGTGAGTGCATGGCTGAGGCCAGACTCCGCTAGGTGGGAGAACAAGCCTAATCAGATTGGGCTCTCAAACCAGGATTTGGGCATGAGCACCTCTCTCACTGACATGCAGTGCAAAGATGACTTTTATAGTTGACTCTTTTCATATGAAAAGCTACTGTACATTCATTTTCTGGTTGCAATGCTGCAATCATCTTGTGAGTTGATTGGACTGAATGTTTCCCCCTGCATTTCAGTTCTAATTGTGTCTTCTCTCATCTTTTTATAAATTGTGTTCTCTCCTAGATGACTTTGTATTCTTTCTTCTATCTTATACTGTAATTTGTTTTAAAGACTAAAATATTATTAAACATGAATTATGCATTTAGCAGACTCTCAGCTACAGTGCAACTGTCGTGTTGCGAGTGGCGAACAATCCCATTTCCCGTACCACCCTCCCAGCTGCGCAACTGTCACTTTCTATTATGCTTGCCTTGAACAATTGAGTGTGCCTTCTAATGACAATAATTGCCTCAAAATTGTTTGTCATGTTTGGCTTGTTAGCAACAAACTACTAACTGTAGGTTACAATCAAGTTCTCTGCTATTATTCCATAATTACATAAGGGAATACTTTCAGCCAATAATAGCTCAGAAATGAGGATTATCTTTTCAAAAGTAATGCTAAAATGCTTGCAGACCATTCACTCTATTCACAGCCACTCTTTTTACATGAGCATTCTGGTGTTAAGTGAAGCCTGCTCCTGTGTGAAAGGCTAGCCTCACACCTGTATCTTTTTACATCTTCAGAACGGGTGTACAGGTTGCAGCAGTGATTACAGGTCCTCTGTCATCAGATGTTTCACTTTGTCACTATTACTAACCCACCAGGTTCTCTCTTCCTTGTGTGGGTACTGAAAGGGGCAAATTTGCTGAAGTATGCAACACCTTGTATCTAGGCCTAGCAGGATTTCTGAATACGTTGGTTTGGTTTTGGTTGATTTTCTTTTCTCCTTATCTTACCATTCCTCAGGCTTTTCCCTCCCATTTCTCTGTAACTTCAAAATCAATGAGGGGCGTTCTGGCATAGGGATTTAATTTTGTTTTCCAGTACAGACATTTTATCCAGTTTATCCTTTTGCATGTGCCAGTTGACATTAGCAGTAGTTATGTTCGTAGATGAATTTGATCTGCTTCCTTGCAGTATAGGTAGAGGTTTTTTTTGATAATTACAATTAAAATATATTCTAGTCATTTATTTCATTTCTTATTACATTTAATATAGAAAAATATAATTGAACATTTTTTGTTTTAGTAAAAGGAACATATTTTAAAGAAAATTAAATATAGCTATTAATTCCTTCTTACTGTGTTGTATTTTAATTAAGCAAGCTCTTAACATTTTTTTCTCTGAACAGGAAATTCACTGGAGACACTGAGCTATCTTGCAATTTTTTTAAAAACGGAAATTTCTTCAAAGTGTTTTTCATTTGATATTTTTTTCATGCTGAAAGTTTAAAATTAGAAGTCATTTGCTAACCAAATGCAAATGCTTCAAATGCAAAAAGAGAGTAATATTTTCTCAGCGCTATAGAGTTTTATACTGTTTAACACATAGGAGGTAGTTATATAAGTTTTCCTGAGATCCGTGGAGCAATGTTTTCAAATAATTGATTTAATGTTGCCAAGTAGTAACCATTTTCCTTATTCTAAGGCAAGGGGGACATGCTATCTCTGGCACTTCTATAAAATAGGATGGAAGAAATGTCTAATCTTTCTGGAATTTTTTGGTTAGGCTGATCTTCAGTGGTATCCTCCAAGTATTCATGAACACTAGTCACCTGTGTTTGTTGTGAAAAAGACAGAAACAGTAGATTGCAGGTTGAAATGAGAAATAAAAACACATGAACAGTTAGACAGCATCAAGACATTAAAATACAAACAGGTTCTTTTACTAGTTCATTTAGCACGTGGTGTCTGGCTTGTAGCCTGCTGGGAGGCATGTGAGGCTCAAGGCCCTGCTGGGTGCAAGATGTGCCCTGGAGAAACACCCAGACAAACATTTTAGCTACTCAGACCCACTCAGGGAAGTGCTGTGGAGGAAGACATGTCATTTATTTACCTTTGTGAATTGTACTGTGAGTGATGCTGAGAAGCCAGTCTAGAGCCTCAACTTTAAGGATTGGCATTCCCATTAGAATAAATTCAGATAAAAATAATATAAAGGAAAAGTCTAGATTTGTACTATATACAATTTTCAGACTTAGCTGCACAGAAAGGAAGAGAAATTGATAAACTAGGTCAACTCCAAGAAGATTTTCTCCATTTTGCAGAATCGTAGGAATTGTAGGTGTTGGAGGGGACCTCTGGAGATCAACTAGTCAAAACCCTCTGATAAAGCAGGTTCCCAACAGTATGTTACACAGGAAAGCATCCAGGCAGATTTCAAATGCTTCCAGAAAGGGAGACTCCACAGCCTCTCCAGGCAGCTTGTTTCTGTGCTCTGTCACCGTCTCAGTAAAAAAGTTTTTCTGCGTGTTCAGATGGAACTTTCTGTGTTCCAGTTTGTGCACACTGCCTCTTTCCTTGTTGCTGGGCACCACTGAAAAAAGCCCTGCACCATCCGCTTGACTCCTGCCCATTAGGTATTAATAAATATTGATCAGACTCCCCCTCAATCTTCTCTTCTTCAGCTGAACAGTCCCAGGCAGATCTCAGCCTTTTCTCATAAGGGAGATGCTCCAGGCCCCTCATCATCTCTGTGGCCCTCCACTGGACTCTCTAGAAGTTCCCTGTCTTTCTTGAATGGAGGAGCCCAGAACTGGATGCAGTACTCCAGATGTGCCCTCACCAGAGCAGGGTAGAGGGGGAGGATCACCTCCCTTGACCTGCAGGCCATGCTCTTGTTAATGCACCCCAGGATCCCATTGGCCTTCCTGCCACAAGGGCACACTGTTGGCTCATGGCCAACCTGTTGCCCAGGATGCCCAGGTCCTTCTCTGCAGAGCGCCTTTCCAGCTGGTCAGCTCCTAACCTGTACTGATGCATATTCCTCCCCAGGTGTAGCACTCTGCACTTGCTCTTGTTCAACCTCATGAGGTCCCTCTCCAGGTCTCGCTGAATGGCATCACAGCCTTCTGACGTGTCAGCCACTCCTCCCAGCTTTGTATCATCAGCAAACTTCCCTTCATCCAAGTCACAGATGAAGATGTTGAACATGAACAGAGCCATTACTGGCCCCTGGGGAACACTGCTAGCTACAGGCAGAAAACAAATAATTGTTCCAGACTTGCAGCTAGATCTTGTTTCTCCAGCAGAAACATTACCCTGAGATCAGTCTATACTGCAGAAGTCTTTGGACCTAGAGATATTTGCATTTCTGCATTTTAAATCCTTCCTCAGATCTTCATTTTCATTTCAGAGTTTTTACAAGGTCACTTTCTTGTGAACTGAATCAAGGAATCAGCTTAATGCATGTTTGAGAGAGCAAGTGACTGCATCTGCTGATGTCCTGTGTGTTTTCCTGGATGGGTTTGTTCCCTAAGCAGTAGGTAGAGTTATTTCTGATGAAAACTGTCCTAGATCCCTGCTATAAACAAATGATTAAACTTGTGTAAAAGCAATAATTACTTCTGACTGCAAGGTGGAATACAAACCTCTATTTTTAGCCTTTCGTACTCTGAAACTTGGATTTCACATCACTGGAGACGTGGGCTTGGATATTTAAGTAAGATTGTAAACAAGCATAAATGGTGGGGTTCATTAGCAGCTTTTAAATAAGACAAGAGTAACGTACTTTGGGGTAATAATTGATTAGAAAATTTGATTATGTGCTTTGAGAAACACTGTGATAAATCCATGATATCAACAGACTAGTTTAAATTCATAGTAACAATAATTAGTATTACTGGTTTGATGGGAAAAGAATATGAGAGATACAGAGTGGGAATAATTCTTTGTTTTTCTTTGCAAAGAAAATAGAATGATGACATTTCAGTTACACATAGTCACTCTTCCACAAAGAACCAAAATATGAACCGTGCTAACATTTTAATGACTTAATTGGCAGAAACATGCAGTGGTTTGTTACGTCACAGTGTTTAAGTGTCTCTTGCGTGATTATTCTGAAGGCAGCTGAAGCTGCAGCCATCAAAGAAAGGATGAAGAGACAGAACTACAAGATGTGAAAACTCTCGATGTGAATTACCTGCAATGGGGAAAATAGGCCCTCTTCAAGAGGAGGTGATGTGAATAGTAAGAGCAGCCAGATGGTTTAAAGAGGCTGAAAGTAAATGTAAACAAAAAAGTGCAAGCAAGTCCCTTTTACAAAGGACTCCATGGATGTGTATGAAGATTTATATATGTACACATATGCACATATAGATTTATAAATCTATAAATAATATTTATAGGTCTATATGCATCTTCTTCGCCAAAGAAAACTTTTAATTTCTCTCTGTCTTATAGCAAATTGTATTTTTTCCTAAATACCTCTCCAAGTTACCTGTTTGAGAACCATATTTTCATGAAAAGTTCAAGAGAACTTCAACTTCTATTGACTTGTCTTTTAGAAATTGTGTCCTGCGTGATCATGTCCAAAAAATAAGGCTGCAATTAAAGCCTTACTAAAGGCAACGGTGAGAACTTGTACAAAGGCCAGTGGAGACAAGGTTTCATCTTTCACAGTTCCTAATAGGATCCAAGCCTGAAGGAGTTAATGTGGATGCTGAAATTGCTGGTGGTTCTTTAATTAAACCATCCATGTAGTTTATGCAGAGATGATAAGCTTTAGTTCAGTGAGTTAGCCAGGCTCTATTTGTGCTCCTTTATCTTCCCTTCTTCTTTTGCTACTTTCCTGCAATTCTGTATTAGCTATTATGTGTGCTCTCTAGGAACCGTGTATCTACTTCAATTCCTGGCTCAGACTATAACTATAATACTTGGTAAGGCTGTAATCACAAACTTGTAGTTGCACATATTGTTATATCTCCTGCAAATAGGGCCTATTAAAAGCATGGATGTTGTAAAGCCTGTTAGCAAGGACAAATATTTTTCTATTTTCTGAATCAGTTACTCAGCAGAGTGTTTCCATTCATTTCCTGGGAAAAAAAATAGGACCTAAGACGATTGCTTTCCCAAAGAAATGGGGAAATTGTGGTGACAGCATTAAAAGGCATATGGTTTGGGTAGATTTTGAAAAATAAGTTGACAAGTTCTCCATGCTGGTTTAAGAAAGAAGGTTCTGTGGTGATTTTTGAACTTAATTCTCTCAGTTGGCATTGTACAATGTTGATTTCAATAGAAGCTTAATTAAATGAAGCTTTGCAAAGGAGAGGTTGGACAGTTATTTTTTTCTGAGACGTAATTCTTTGCCAGCTAGGAAACTATGCACACTCCTGGCCTTCCAGCCTTTTACAGGCAGTTCAGACACTGCTTTGGCCACACAGAAGAGCAAGGCTGTATTCAGAGCAGTTCCTGCTGCATGGATGATTTACTTGGTGGATAGTGTTAGACGTTTAGTCTTCTTTGTTTCTTGCTCCACCTTCCAGCATCCTGTCTGGTTTTGAGTAGTGCAGCTGGTATTCTGTAGGAGCAGTGCTGCTGAAGCTACTTAGACTGGCTTTGATTTCCCTAGGGCTTCTGCTGTTTCTGTGATCCTCTGTGAGTAAAAGAGGATGCTGTGATATGACTTCAGAAGGGAGAACAACAGGGGTTTCCAAATCTGGCCTGTGGCCCACCAAACTAGTATTCTGTAACAGAAATAAAGCTCATCACTTCTTAGCTGAAGTAAATTGTAGAACCTTGTGTAAAACATGAGCTGGCTAACACCTGAGGGTGAACAGACTGGCTAGTAAGACCCCGAACCTACCTGATCATCAAACATAAAAATATCTCATGGAGAGAGTGGGCGTTAGGGATACCAGTGTGTTTTTTTTTCCTTTGTATACAGATAGATGGGGAATAACTTCATTTTTCAAACTGTTCCTGTCCTGCAGAGTGTATTTTTCTGAATAACATTGAGTTTCTAAGACACTCTTGTCTTCTAGGTCAGAAAGAAATCCAGTCTCCTACGCTTTCTGACTACCTCTTGGGAATAGTGCAATTAGCTACTATTTGAATACAAATGAGAAGAAAATGAGAAGAAAATCACCCTCCTGACTCCTCTGTTGTTTCTCTCAGAATGAAAATTGTCTCCCTTCAGTGCCCTTTAAGGCATAAAGTGTTTCTTATTCTACTTTCATATTTAAGTATGTGGTGTATGCCTTACCATTTATTTCTACCCTGTTGTACACATAGGTATAAACAGGAATCAGTTTTGAGGAAAGATCCAGAGAATAGAGGGCTGGAAAACTGCCTACTGAGCAGCAGAAATTGAGCTCTCTAGCATGACAGGGACAGACTCTTTAGCAGGGTTTGTTGTGATAGGATGAGGAGAAATGGTTTCAGACTAGAGGAGAGAAGATTTAGATTGGATATAAGGAAGAAGTTTTTTACAATAAGGGTGATGAGACACTGGAACAGGTTGCCCAGAGAGATGGTGGATGCCCCATCCCTGGAGACACTCAAGGTCAGGCTGGATGGGGCTCAGAGCACCCTGATGTAGCTGTAGGTGTCTCTGTTCATTGCAGGGGAGTTGGACTAGGTGACTTTTAAAGGTCCCTTCCAACTCAAGTGTTTCTACGATTCTATGATTTTTCTAGTATCATTTGTTAAAAATAAAGTAAGCATTGAGTTATGAAACCTCTGGCCCTCTTGTATATTCCATTATGCAATATGGAACAAGCACAAAGCTAATACACAGAAATATCTATTTCTATGAATAGATTCTATTTTTATATGTTTTATAACCATATTTATAGATTTGCATTTCTATTACTGAATGTATATCTCTTTCTGTAGTCAAATATTTCAACTAAATGAAAGGGTCACTGAAAAGAGATGAAGCTTTACGGCATGGGAATCCTTTATAAAGCAGATGATACATTCTCCTGTGCTCTTAACTAGTGACTGTCTCGGAGTTCAGACATAGCACAGGCTTGAATTTCTAGAAGAAACATTTCTGTGAATGCTAAATCCAATCAGAGCCCAATACACCTTGAATTTCCAGACAAAAAAAAAACACGAGTAGGAATTCTTGCTTTTTTGTTGTTCTGATGTGTGTGGAAAGTGTATGACTTTGTTTGAGACAAGTCACAAGGTGTATGCCATCTCAGCAAGCTTGTTTACCTGTTCAGTAGAAGCAACAGCAAGCATCTGTAGCTCTTCTCACAATATTCCAAGGGGATATTGTGGGGAAGAAGAATCAAAAATAAATTTGGATGACTGTCTTATGTAGAAGTAGGTTCCATAGTGATGCCTCTGTGAAACCTATATATTTATATATGAAACCTATACGGAAGGTCTTTTCATCCCACAAAGTGCTTTCCAGGACAGTGCCCACGTAGGGATCTTCCTCTTGGATCTGTTTCTGGTAGTGCTTTGCAGGGAAAGCCAGAAATAGCATGGAGAACACAAGGATGATGTACACATGAGAACTGACACTAGTGAGTGCCAATGATCTCCTGAGGTTTATCTAGGACAATTCTTTAGGTGGCTTTGTTCTTAAGTGTGATCATGGAATATTTTGAGTTGAAAGGGACCCACGAGGAATCCGACTCTTGGCTCCACACAGGACCACCCAACATTCAAACCGTCAGCTTAGGGCCATCCAGAACCAGTGCCTTGGGGAGCGTGTTTCAGTGCCCGATCATGATGGTGGTAATCAAGGCAAGGACTCATAAAATCCGTAGCTTATAAGGCCTAAAATAAGAAATGGTATTTCTGGCTCATTACAAGTGGAAGATTCTTTCTTTATTTTTGCTGTTGTGGCTGTCCAAGTGGAAAGCCAATATCATAGCATTTTGAAAGGTCTTAACATTGAGACTAGGTTAAATAATTTAAAGTTGGATGTTCTTGTCACAGGGAGATGATTAGGAAACACTTTCTTCCTCCTACCACTTTTCATTTATCCACCTTCATTTTCAAAAGCTGTTTTTTTCTGTCATGTAAACATCAAGACAGATAGAGAGAAATGGACTGGGGTTTGAAAGACTTTTTTCAGAAGTGTCAGGATGATAAAGAGCAGGTTTTTTCATAGCTTCATGTAGTTTTTTGTGAAGAACACCAAGGTTTTTTGTCTCCGAGGTGAGAGTTATGGAGGGAAAGAAATAATTTTCATAACAGTCTTTAGCACTCAATCTAAGGAAGTTCTGAAATATTTCTTCTCAATACTGCACATTTGGTTATTTGCCAACTGTAACTATGAACTATCAAAGCAGAATTGGAGAATTGTAGTAAAGGATGGGAACTGTGTTTGAAACATGTTTACTTCGGTGAGAACAGATCTAGGTAGAGCTAACAAAAAAGTAAGCTTTCTTTGTGCTGATTTCTGGTTGGGATGCTAAGCATGAAAAGAGAAAGGCAGCTTTAGCAGCAAGCAAAAATGGTTTTCCAAAGAGGTGTATAGAAGACAGGAAGAGAGGTGGTAGTGATTGGGCTGGCAGAGTCGTAACTGGCAGTTAGACATCTAACTCCTGCAGAGGTAGAGGAAAGAAAGCACTTCTGCCATTTGTGCCTTTGAAAGTGCTGCTTCTGGTGAAGGTTTGCAGGTTCTCTTGTAGCTGCTCCATGAAGGAGCTGTTTAAACAAGTATTACTTGCTAGTGTGTGAAAGGAAAATGGCAATGCAGGCAAATTTAGACGTCTTGCATCATATTCTCAGTGGGCCTACACTGCTTTAGAGCAAATGAGGTTCTGATCTTGTTTAAAAACAGCTATCATTTTCTGTCTTCAATATTGACTTCTTTGATAGTTGATAGTTGTCATTACAACCTTGTAAGTATGAAAAATGTGATCTTTACCTCCTTAATTATTAGGCACATTTTATAAGTCCAGTGTGCAGTGGCAATGAAGAAAACACACTGAAGTCCACCTGCTATTCCTTCTGATCTTCAAATGGTGAAGTAACCAAATAGATGTTTGTGGTAAATGCCTGCTTAACTTCAGTACAATAAAATCTGTTCTGGAATGCTAGCTAGTCCGTAGCACAGCAGAAATGGCATGCCATATTATGTTGTCTAAATTCCAGAAGAGATGCTGTCACCTCTTCTACCCACCTTGTACATGTGGAATATCTTTTCAAAGCAATCTGAGGGTGTTTGCCTGTGCATTTAAATTGAAGCCCTGATTCAGTAGTTTTATCGTTCCAGGTAGTAATACTAAGGGAAGTGTTTTCAAATCAGGAGCATTTGGGAGAATATTACCATCTTTGTTAAATGTACCCTTCCATTCAACAATTTCCAGTGACTCAGAGCATCGTTAATCCAGAATGTTTAGAGCTATTAGCAGGGATAGCAAAGCCCAGAAAGGTTACTTTCCTATCTCCCTGATTAAAGCAGAAGACCAATGGAGTTGAGGAAATAAAGCAAGGATGTGTGTTAGACAGAGGAATAATGTTCATTGCCTTGAGCCACTGCAGTATAGAATAGCAGTATTTAGAACCTGGAGGTGTCAGAAATTGCCAGTAATATGGCTGAAGGTCAGAACATAGCTTGCAGAAATCAAGAACAAAACAAGATAAAAACAAATCTATAGCTGTGAAAAAATTAAAAATATAAAAAATTGCAACAAAAGACTCCAAAGATACAGTTTTATAAATTGAACAACCAGTTTGAAGATGCTGGAATTTATTGATGCTGTAAGAAATGTGCTGAGGAACTCTGGTGACTGGATAAAGAAGAAGGTGGACATTACTGTCATATTCCTCCCATGAGAGTGAACAGAGGTGATGAAGGTCCTTTGACATCTATAAGCTGTAATGGGAAGGAGCTACAGAGTTAGTGGCAAAAAATTATACTCTAAGTTCAATCTGCACTACTCTTTAATGAAATTTGACTAGCTTTTGGAAGGAAAGGAAGGGTTTTGGCCCTGAAAACTGCAGATAATTTGTATTATTATTATTTTTTCCCCAGATGTTCACAATAATTCAGCACTAACTATTATATATATGGATTTTTTTTCCCTTCAACAAATCCACTCCTCTGGTATTACTGAAGAGTAGCTTTTAGTTTAAACTAGAAATCTAGATGGTATTTTAAGATCCACCTACATCTTATGAGATAGTCTTTACTACTCTAAATTAGATTCTGTAAACATGCAAAATATGAGAATGGGTAAACATATGGATTGGCCGAAGGTATCCAAAATAGGAGCCTTTTCTTTCTGCATGCTACAGCTCAGTTCACCCTGAAGCATGACAGTCACTTTTAGTGACATGTTCACACAAGAAAGAAGAGGACAGCTGTGAAGATAGGCCAGAAACTTTCTCTGTGGTGAGAGCTCTGCTTGTTGTATGACATGATTACATAAAAGCCATATGGTAGCTGTTAGATGCTACTATCTTCAAGGTAGGGCTGAGGTCTTGCTTTTGCATTTTGGATCATAACCTATTTCTTATATCTATCTAGATCCTATGCAAAAAAATTTTTGACTATAAGCACAGAACACCAGAGAGTTCCTTTGTTCTTTGTTTGAAGCACAGGCATTGATAAACTCTTTGAAGTCCTGGTTAAAAAAAAAAATGAAATGCCTATGATATTTAAGTTTGAACTCAGATCCCAGGTTTTTATTAGCTTATTTTGGAGTCTCGTAGATTGCACTTCCACATCTTTCACCCAAATGAGTTCTATATAGTTGAAATGTACCAGCGCACCCTGCAACACAAACAAGATTCTGGTAGCAGAATCAATAGATGGATAGTTTCACTAGTTATTCTGATTCCAGATCTTCGGTCTTTACCAGGTGCTACCTTGGGCTGAAGTCCACTCAGAATCATTTGAGCACAGAACGCCTTGAACTCATAGCTCTTCACTACTGGTTTTCAAATGTGAGTTGCTAATACTCTCACTGTTCTTGTTCCATTTCAGGACAAACTTGAAGAAATACTTAAGAAAGTACAAAATTAGTTTCTATTGACTTTGCAGCTCCATTACTAGCAGAGATTAAGATGTGATTATCCGACTCAGTGCTTGTCAGACTACACATGGAGTATTTAATTCTAGGCTCCGCTATTCAAAAAAGACACCAAGGGTCTTTTCAAAAAAGAGTCCAAAGGAAGACGATATAGATGGTCAAAGGGCTGGCAAACCTTCCCTGTGAGGAAGGACTGAGGAGTTGGGTCTTTTCAGACTGGAAATGGCTGAGGAGGAACCTCGTCATGGTTTTCCAGTACTTGTAGTGTGATGGAAGCTCTCTTTTCACAAGGAACCACATAGAAAAATACAGGTGCAAGAGATACATTCTACATCAAGAGAGGTTTCATTTTGATACAAAAAACCATTTTTTATAGTGAGACCAATCAGTCACTGGAACAACCTTCTCAGGGAAGTGGTAGAGTGTCCATCACTGGAGATTTTCAATATATGATTGAATAGGGTATTAGATAATCTCACCCAGACTCCCACTCCCACTGAAGGCTGCAGCTGATGATCTTTCGAGGTCTCTTCCATCCTGAGCAGTTATGTGATTCTATTGGCGTTATGCTGAAGTAGATGCACTCTTGTGCTTAGTGCCAATGAGAGGAGCTCAGTTAAATGGAACTGCTCCCTTTTACGTGTCTTTCCACTGTTCCGTTTCCAAAGACACAGTAACCTGGAACTTGCAGGAAGAGATGAGGGTTGTCCAAGGTTTGGCTCTCCCCAGCTTTTGGCTCTGAAAAAGCTTCAGAGCAACAGAGGAAGGAACAGGAATTTTAACTGTTTGGATGATGGTTTGTCTTGGCAGAATGTGTCAAGAATCATTTGAACTGCAAGCTCATATCACTTAAAGACAGCATTCTTCATGGGCTTGGAAAATCTGGCTGATATACTGACAAAGGAAAATGTTATTTCAATAGGGTTTAAAGAATAATAAACAGTGCACTTCCAAGGTATGTTAAGATCCTAAGAAGTGTTCAGTATGAGAACTAAGATACATCTTAAGAGTTTCCAGTTTGTAGCTGCGTATACATCTTAGGAATGAAAAGAATCCTTGTAAATAAATTCATCAAATCAAGTGGGGTCTTTCTGTTTAAAGTAAAAAATACACATCGCTATTTTAGCATGGCTCACTCAGCGTTTGCAGCGGCAGGTTTTCACTGCTGGCACACAGCATGAAGTTTCTGCAGAGTAAGATTGCTTCCAGTGTTATCCAGGTTGCTCAGCCAAACTTATCATTAACTAGTTTGGCAACACCCTCAGGCAGAGTCGATTTGATAATGAACAGCCATCATCCTAGCTGAATAGACAACTATTGGACACTGACTGCCAAGAGATCATATGCTGAGCTCTTTGGAAGTATGACTGCCTAGCTGCAAATATTTTAAACACTCTCTTTTTGAACTGCTCAGCCTACAATAATCAGTCAAAAATAGCTTCAATGAGTGTGTATTGAAGTTCTTCCTCAAGGCAGAGACTTGACTGTGGCACGCACATTTTAGATCATTGTGCTTCCCAGTGTGTGCTCAGACCTCTTTGGACATTTGGACATTTCCTTCATTAAAATGATCTGTCTTTGGTTGTGTAGGCCTTAAATTCTTTTGTAAAATCCTGTGTCATGGTAAAGGTTTGTGCACACAAAGATATGTAATGCTTTATATAGGAGATATTTTCTAGCTACAAATTACATTGTAAATCTAAATATGTGGTGCAGAGTTGTGTTTTTCTGATCACTATAGGGTCCATCAAAGTTTAAATTTCACGCTGCTTTCTGACTGCTGCTGCAAGATGCCAAGTGTATGTGCTTAGGAAATAAAATCCTTCTGGATTCCCAGAGAGGAGAATATAGTTAATGCCATCTAAAGCAGCAATGAAGTGTTTGTTAGGCTGATGTATCACCAAAGCCTTTTAACTCATTACATGACAAGAGCAAGATAGCGAGATGTCATGTAATGTCAAAAGTTCTAAATAGGCAAACTAAATAAGCAAACTATTAAATTCTGACGTTTGAGTGTCCCACGTTCAGTCACCAAATCTCTGTCACTGAAATTGCATTAAACTAACGAAGCCTGATTTCTCAAAGGTCATCAAGGCCTGTCATTTATTAGTTTCTTTACTAAATCTTTGCAAGGAATCCAATGTATTTTACACTTGTTTATAGGCACTGTAGTGTGACAATTACGCCATAATAAATGAAGGGTAGTTAAAATGGATATTTCACCAAATACCAATTATCTGACTCAACCATCTGTGCTATAGCACATTCTCCTGTCCCACAGTTACCGATCCAGACTAGGACCTGTCCCAAACCCTCTGACAACAACTTCTGACTTGGAGGTCTGAGTTTCTTCTCACCAGAGTGCAAAGTGAGGAGAGACAGTTGTGTGTGCTGTCAGGACCTGAAACCAGGCTGGAGGGAAGGGAAATGGTTTCCTGTCCCTTTTGAGACTCCGCCTATAAATACTCCTCTCAGAGCATTTGGCAAATATTTTTAAGTTAATCTCAGACAGTTTTAAAACATTTGCTTCTGACTCAGTTATGGGTTTTGATGACAAGATTTGAAAAGGTGTTTA
Organism: Numida meleagris; assembly: GCF_002078875.1. NCBI lineage: Eukaryota > Metazoa > Chordata > Aves > Galliformes > Numididae > Numida > Numida meleagris. The sequence goes on along the minus strand of NC_034410.1, from coordinate 105,613,277 downwards.
GCTGTGTAATTTTAAATTAATCATTAAAATTAATTACAAAATTATTAAATCAATTATTAAAACCAGTGAGAACTGGGCCTCTAAATACATATTGAATAACAGTTGTGAGATAATATGTTTATTATGTTTTTTTCTTCTACTCTAATAAAATTTTACCTTGGTTTTGCTACTTAGATTTTTCTGTATTAATTTTTGAAGAAAATATTTAAAAAGTCATGTAATCACCAATTACGGTAATAGCCACTAGAGGTCTACTGATATCAAAATTCTGCCAACATCAATTATTTCTGCAAGTAGTAAAAATGCTTCATCCAGAAGAAAGTGCTCCTCATTAAGCATTAGTTGTTTGCTTTGTGAGGTGCATAATTTAATTCTCTGAATATTTAACCTCTTAGTATTGTTTTTAATTGAGCAGCATTTTGCTGAAGTAGGGAAGAGTTGTAATGTAAAAGCTACAACTGAAAGGAAAAGTGACTAAAATTCTTCCCAAGTATATTCACCAGGTAAGTATATTATAATGTAATTCACTGGGCGGAATACTTCTTTGTAGTTAACCTTACAGCAAACAATGATTTAATGAAATTGCCCTACAATTAATGGCTTTTTATGGCCTTATTGGATTCCATCTGCCTTTGAGGATTTTTATGTCTCTAAAAAATAAAACAATCTTCAATCCCTCTTTTAAATGGTCTTAGTATGTTACTTTTTAAATTTCTAACAAGTGGGAATTAGATTACTGTATTTCCTGTAGGCCTAATTATTCATCGCAAGAACAGGAAAGTATTTGTTGGAACAAAAGGGCTGATGTATTACAGTAATGACTTTTCTCCAGAGACTTGCCTGCAGTCAGGTGACAAATACTACTTCTAAGTCAGAGCAAAACCAAACCAACAAAACAACAATATGTTAAGTTATAGTTGCCCTATGATTCATGAGCTCCTTACCTAGGGTTTGTAGGGAATCAGTCCAGGTTGTGAAATGATACATTTGAGACCTGAATAATATATAGAATTAAAGATGATTTATCTGTTCTTGTTCAGCAAAATGATTTTTCATCCTCTTTGTCATGGCCTAATCCAGTCACAAAACAGCAGCCTGCATGCCTCAACTTGTTAATACATAGATAACATACCTCGTTTTTGTCCCTCACTGAAGGATGAGGAATATGACTGTGTGGTGACTTCAATTAACTGTCTAGTGAAAGACAGGTGGCTGGCAGCTGAAGAAAAGGAAAAGCCTATAAAATCTGCCTTTTCTCAGACTGCTTAATATAACAGAAGAAAATCAGATGGCCACCTCTTGATAGGAGGGGAGATGATTAGGGTGATAGGATAACAATTCAGGGTATATATTCATACTAAAGGATTTGTAAACTTATATAAATGGCCACTGTATACGCAAGTCATGCCCAAGGTAGTTCTCAATTATTGCCCTTTATGGAAATATTTCATTTTTCTCCCTCTTCATTTTAAAGTGAAAATACTACAATGAAGAATGCAATGCTCTTGCCTAACTGAAGAAAGACTTGTGAAATTAGTTCTTTGATGATATCCTTGCTTTTCTTATAGAAGAGGGAGATAACCAGCCAGGTCCTTTGTGCAAAAGCCATATGATCAGATTTATTCAAGGCAGTGCTAGGAGGTGAAATCACATCTTGCTATACTGGCCCAGACCCAGCATCCTGACAGGGTTTCCCCTCCTGGGAGAGCAGGCGGTGCAGCTGCTCTGCCCTCCCTCACATTTTGGGGGAAAGGTAATTTGAAGTTGCTGCTTGGGCAGCAAAGAAGTCTTGCCAGTGATACTGGATGGAGCAAAAGAGATATGGCATGTTAGGACAAAGGAAACATTCTCCAGCCATTATCTGTCCTCGTCATTATTGTCCATTCATCACCTCCTATCTCAGCCAGAAGACTTGGTTGAAAAAAAACCAATAGATTATTATTTTTATTGCATTACTATTACTATTGCTATTATTATCTCTGTTTCCATAGTCTCTAGGCATTTTTCTGGTGCTAGGTTCCCCGTACAGAATTTGTGATGATCTGAGTTGTTCTTTGAGAACTGAACAACAGGCAAAATACCCAGACTGTCTGGTTTTCCCTCTGAGCATCCCATTCCATACTTGAGAGGAATGAATGCTGAAAACGATTGGAGTGAGGGAGAAAAAAAGTACAAGATATGTCACGAGAAGGGACCATTATGTTTTTTGTATTTAAGTAAAAGAAGATGTACTGTATGTAACTATATGAGTCTAATGGGGCATTGCTTCCAGAGTCTCAATGTAGCAAAACTAATGGAAGTGATTTTAACTCTAAAATACAGTATTTAAATGGACTTATATGGCAAAATTGATGGAGCTAGGAAGGCATTCTTTTCCAGATGTTTGAATTCCTGGCTATACTTGCTCCAGAATTGTTGATTCAACTTTTCAAAGCTTCCACATCTGTTGCTGTTGTTGTTGCTTCTGCAAGTTACAGGTTTGAGGGAAAAAAGAAAGGGCAAATTTTATCTCCTCCCCTTGGGTAAAATGTGGCAAGTTTCCATTTTTTGCTTTCTTTTGCCTATGATAGAGGATGAGAAATGAAATGACAGTTTATTAGTACTAGCTATGCTCACCCCTCTCTCAGGCAGGGACCTCAGCCAGAAATACGTTTCAAGCATTAGGAGTAAATGAGAGGGATATTGTTCACTGTAAGATTCCCAGCCATTCCTCAAGCTGAAAGATACAGCCAACAGATTTGACTGAATTCACAATGAAAGCATCCTGAGGACCTTAAAATCTTTTTTCACTTCCGTATTTTGTTTCAGTTCTCCAGAGAATATGGTTGGTTTTAAGAGAATATTAAGCAGAAATGCTTATTCAAGCACGACCTGAGGAAACACATAAATGAAATGCAAAAATCCATTTTGGTAAACAAAATACCATTGTAAGAATATACGTATATGTATACACATACTTAGAATTTTGTAACAATTTGGAGAATGTGGGACTTCCTGTTTGGAGACCTGCTACCACGAGAGTGAAAATTATGGATAAATAACAGTTTCTGGACTTCTTTTCACACCTTGTGTGAGAACACAAATCTTGGCAACTTAAAATATTTAAATATTGTATTCATATTAAATGATTTAATTAAATATCAGAGACTCAGTGAGCTGGATATAGAAAACGTGCTGGAAAAAGCCATCTGTGGTGCTGGTTTTATTAACTGAATCATTGTACTGTATACTTAACTTAAGGCTAAGGTGTCTGTCGTGGAAATGCTAATTCACAGCTTGAACCAGTGATTGAGCACCTGGTGGGAACCCAGGAGAGCTCAGGTGCATGCAATGCACTCAGTGACCGGAAGGGGTGGAGCCAGGATCCACCCCTTCCCAGACCTCATTTAAGGGTTGGCAGTGCAGGTGAGGATCTTTTGCTGGAGGCCTTCCAAAGGCCTTCCAAAGGTAAGCAGTTTTTGTTCCCTTTGTTTCTGCATCCATAGCTGCTGTATTTGGGCTTGTTCTCATTTGCTGCAGCCTAGGATTGTGCCACCCTGCTACTATCTCTGTACTTTCCATCACACTACAGCATTACAGTGTCTATGAATAGAGAGCCCTCAGGCCTGGGACTTAGAGACAGGACTTAGGTTTGTGTGTTGCAATGTGGGTGAAAGCAAGCCTTGGAAAGGGTTTCCCTCAGGCATGGAGTGCTATACATATAAATATGTATGGCTTTTCTATGTTCTGTAGATTCAGTGGCTGGAGAACTAACATCCCTGTATTCGAAGCCTTTACTTTCTGTGACAGCCTAATGGCAACAGCTGTCTGTTTGTCATGAGTGAATGTCCTGTATGATGTTGTTTGTGTTGTACTTCAGGATGCTGAAGTGAGGTTGCCTGAGTCTGCCTGCCTTCCCCTTGGGAAGCTCAGGAGGAGATGTACTGAATCTCCCATAAGGCTATCCTAATAAACTGTCATTTCTCTCTTCCTTTTCTGTCTTAGTAAATGTTTTTTTTTTCTTTAGCTCAACGTGAGTTCTACTTCTTTGTTTTCTTTGTCTTCTCCAGCTCACTGGTATTAAATGTTTTAAACCACAACAAAAGGGGAGGAAGGAGGTTAAGGCATGCTACTGCATTCCTGCATGATGTATTTTAGCTGGGGAAATATTATGTGTATCTTAAAAGCCTGTTGTGTGAGTCTAGTCCATCAGACACACTGATGTGAGCGTTACAGTTTGTATGTGCATAGTAAGTGGGATACATCCAGAATACGCTAGATTTATTGTTAATGCACCAAACATTTGCAGTAAGCTCAGTGCACTCTGGAGTCTCTTGCCTTTTTGCACACTGCTGAATAACTGATATATGTATGCATAACAAATTATGCTAGAAAGCATGAAAGGGGTTTTTATCTGTGTGCAGAGAGGTCATCACTGCAGTATGTACACATTTTTAATGACTCTTTCTAATTATGTGGGGTTTGTTGTCTGGACAACACTTGGTTTCCAGCAGGCTGGCACTCCAATAAGAGAAATCCAGACAAATGTCCAGAATTTTCTGGCTCTGCGCAGACAAAACTCTTCAGGAGAAGAGTCTTTATAAAAAGTCCTTGTGTTTGATAGTTTATGGAAGAGTAGTGGATTTGAATCTCTTTTATACATAAACCAATCACACTTTTGTATACTTATGAAGAAATACTAGCTAAAAGTCCTTGCTGTGTCTTAGTAGCAAGGACTTTTAATAACTCTGCTTAAACACTACAGAAATGTTTCATGTAGAATAAGAATTCATGATCATATTATGTTCCTTGTGCTTCCTTGAACTTTACTATATTGCTGCAGCTTGAAAACTGATGTTAGAAAACAAAAACTGGTGCAAGATGCTCTGGATTTAGAGGAGATACAATGAAGAATGACTAGAATGCAAGGCAATGTGGAGTGAATGGACATTAAATAAACTTTTGGATTCTTCTGTTTAGAAAAAATGAAAAGTGGGATGACCAGGATCTGTACAATTTTAGGTGTTGTATAGGGATATGCATGGTATTATTCCACACGTTCTTATACTGTCAAAAATTGGGACACTTCATAAAAAGAGCAGGCAGTGAGATCATAAGAATCAAAAGATGTTTTTGGGCATCAGGCCTCATCAAGTTGTGATGTTTATTGTCACAGAATGTTTTAGAAGTCAAAAATATGAATAACTCAAAAGTGAAGTAAACATAGTGTATGAGAACCGCGAACTCATGGCCTGAACCACTGATTGAGCACCTGGAGGAAAGACCCTGTCAGCCCTGGGAGCACAGGTGAAGGCACTTCACCTGTGTGACTGGAAGGCCTCATTGAAGGGCTCACTGCCACTGAGGAAGGATCTCTTTCTGGAGATCCCTCCTTGGTGAAAGCTTTTCCCTGCGAACCCAAAATCTTCTGATCCGGGTGAGCAATCTACTTCCCTTCCTTTGTAGCACCTTGCTCTTGTGCCAGTCCTTCCACCTCTTTTGTAATGCCTTTTCCTTTGTGTTGGTCCTTCCAATTGCTACAACATAGTCTTCAAGCATAGAACCACTGGTGGTTATTCAATATAGCTTTTGAAAATCTTTATTCAGAGAAGATCCTGAAGTATTGATTGCAGAAGGCTGCAAGGATGTACTAGGATAAGGATAATCATACATTTTATGGTTTATGTGTTCACTTCCGCAACATCTTTCTGCACTGCATGGAAGATAACTTTCTAATGCAGGTGATGGAGGAGCTAATGAGGAGAGGTGTGCTGCTGGATCTTTTTCTTACAAACGAGGAAACACTGAATGGGAATGTGAAGGCTTCAAAAAGCCTTAAATGTAGCAACTATGAGACAGTGGAATTCAGGATCTTATATGGAAGAAACAAGGAAATAAGGCTCACAACCCTAAGTGCTTCAAGAGAGCCAACTTTGATCTCTTAAAGGACCTACTTGGAAGTATCCCATGGATTAGAACATTGGTTGACATTCAAGCACCACTTCTTCCAAACTCAAAATCAGTGCATCACTTAGAGTAAGAAATCAGGCAAGGGTGGCAGTAAACCCATGTGGATGAGCAAGGAGTTCATGGATAAACTAAAATGGAAACAGAAAATCTACAGAACATGGGAGAAGGGATTGGACACTTGGGAGGAATATAAGAACATTGTCAGGGCATGCAGGGGGTGCAACAAGAAGGCTAAGGCCCACTTGGAATTAAATCTGGTGAGGAGGTCAACTGCAACTAGAAAAGCTTCTTTAAGTATGTCAGTAGCAAAAGGAAGACAAGGAAAAATGTATGTGTGCTGCTGAATGAGGTGAGTGCCCTGGTAATGGAGGACGCTGAAAAGGCAGAGTCTCTGAATGTCTTCTTCATACTTTACCACTGACACTGCCCCTTGGAAATCCCAGACCCTGGGAGTAAGAGAGTCTGGGGAAAGGAAGACTTCTCCTTGGTCAAGGAGAATCTGGTCATAGATCATCTTGACAAACTCAGTGCACACAAATGAGACCCTATGGGATGAACTCATAAGTAGTAAGGGAGCTGGTGGAAGGGATTGCCACTCTCCATTGTCTTCGAAGCATCTTGAAGAATGGGAGAAGTGCCTGAAGAGTGGAGGAAAGCCCATGTCACTCCAGTCTTCAAAAAGGGCAGGAAGGACAACCTACAGGGAAAATACAGACTAGTCACCCTAACCTTAGTCCCTGGGAATGTGATCAAACAACTTATTCTGGATGTCATCTCCAAGCAAGGGGTAGAGAATGTTATCAGGAGTAGTCAGCATGGATTGTTGACTACTACAACCAAGGGGAAATCATACTTTACTAATCTGGTAGCATTCTATGATGTCATGACTGGCTGGGTAGATGAGGGGAGAGCAGTGGATGTTGTGTACTTGAATTTCAGCAAGACTTTTGATGCTGTCTCCAATAACATCCTCCTAGGTAAGCTTAGGAGATGTGGGCTATATGAATGGACAGTGAGGTGGACTGAGAACTGGCTGACAGGCAGAGCTCAGAAGGTTGTGATCAGTGGTGTAGAGTCTAATTGGAGGCTTTTAGCAAGCAGTGTTCCTCAGAGGTCAGTACTGGGACCGGTCTTGTTCAGCATCTTCAGAGGCCTGGATGAAGGGATAGGATACACCCTGGAGGTAGGAGAAGTGGCTGACAAACCAGAAGGCTGAGCTGCCATTCAGCAAGACCTGGAGAAGAACCTGGTGAGGTTGAACAAGAGCAACGGTTGCCTCCTACACTGGGGGAGGAATAACTGCACACACCAGTACATTTAGGGGATGATCTGCTGGAGAGGAGATCTGTAGAGAAGGACCTAATTGTCCTAGTGGACAGTAGGTTGGCCATGAGCCAGCAGTGTGCCCTTGTGGCCAGTGGATCCTGAGGTGCATTTAACAAGAGCATGGCCAGCAGGATGAAGGAGAGGTGATCCTCCCCCTCTACTTAGTTCTGGTGAAGTTGCTTTTAGAATATTGTGTCTAGTTCTGGGCTCCCCCGTTCAAAGAAGACAGTGGTCTCCTAGAAAGACTCCTGTGGAGAGCTACAAAGATGATAAAGTTCCTGGAGCATCTCCCATCTGATCAATGTTTATAAATGTCTAAAGGGCAGAAGTCAAGTGGATGAGGCTGGGCTCTTTTCAGTGGTGCCCAGCAACAGGACAACAAGGGGCAGTGTGCACAGACTAGAATGCAGGAAGTTCCATCTGAACATTAGGAAAAAATTCTGTACTGTGAGGGTGACAGAGCACTGAAACAGGCTGCCTAGAGAGGCTGTGGTGTCTCCTTCCCTGGAGATGTTCAAAACTCTCCTGGATGCTTTTCTGTATAATCTATTGTAGGGAACCTGGATCAGCAGGGGGCTGATCTCTGTAGGTTCCTTTCAACCCCTATGATTCTATGATTCTGTGATCTGCTTTGAATTGGGAAACCTAGCAAAATTAATCCCTGGCTGATCCACTGTGATTACTGGTGCTTGCTTTTAGATATCCAGGTATCACCTCTGTTGGTCAAATACTTGATAGGACACACTGCATAGTGTCATGCAAGCAAAGTTCTGCAGATAAAGCCAGTGAGAGAATTTACTTCCACTAACAGTAGCAGAGGAGGAATGTGTAGCAAAACAGGAAGACAAGGCAGTGCTCAGTCACATACTGTATTATGAGCCTGCTGTTTGATTTTGAGCATACATTATGCTAATTATCATAATAAGCCATCATAAAAGCTGTCTCTTACCTGAATCTTTTTTGCTGCCCCTGTTGCCTAATATAGAATTCTTCATCTGATTGTTTTGTAGAAACATAACTCAGTTCAACCATCCTCAGGTGTTCAGTTTGTTACTGCTGACAATTTGCTGTTCTTATTTTCTTTTTGAAAATAGAGGATATGGTGTTAGATGCTCCGGTGGTCACACCAAAAGAAAAAGCAAACCAACTAGATCAGACAGAAGTGAAGCACCACTGAAAAATTGCCTTTTATGAGATGTTAGGAGAAAATGACTAAGCAGCAAAAATATCACTCTGGAAGTGACCAGTGTGCACACTTCCCTCTGATGCAGAGGAGGGGATGCAGAAATAGGATCCAGTGGATTTGCATGTGTTTCCCAGTCACCTCTGCCCCGGTAAATCATTTCATTTCTCTGTTTCTTTACCTGCTTGGAGTGTGAAGGTGATAATATTGCTTTAAATCCATCCATTTTCTGTCTTGCTTGATTCAGCAGTAGGCTTTGGGCTGGGGAGTTTCTTACTCTGTATGTGTACAAAGCCTGGCTTAACAATGACCTGACAGCAGTTGGGGCATGTAAATGCTAGTGCACTTACATGAGCACTTACATTAAGCAGAAATACTTAAACAAACCAACCAAAGGAAAAGCTATTTGAGCACAAAGAAATAGGAAGAGGGAAGTCCTTGGCTCTTCATTCTGCCCTTTTTTTCTTCATTCCCCTCTTGTACTCTGCTGACACTTTCTTTTCCTTAACCTTTCTCAGCTGGCAACAAGGTGGCTTTAAAACAAAAGCTTCACTCTCTTTGGTGTGCTTTAAAAGGACAAGTAAATTGTGAGGGAACCACTGCCTGAACTCAGTGTGCCTTCCAGCATGTGTGTGGGCATTCTAGAGCTGTGTGGTGGCTGCTCTGTGGTCCCACTGGCCTTGTCACCTGTGTCACCCTCATGTGCCTCCCCTGTGCTGCAAGGCGTGATGCACTCGCATGTGCCTTGGAGGCAGAGCTTGAGGGAGACACAGGTGATCTTGGCAGTTCTGCCAGACATATCTACGGCAACCTCAAGCATGTGTGACAGCTTTGCAAAAGCAAACCAAGAGCGCACATCCATCCTTCCCACAGGAAAGCAGTACCCTCTAGTACATTCTTCCTCTGAGCATCCATGGCCTTTTAGTGATCTGGTTTCAGGAAATGTAGAAAAGAATTGAAAAAGAATAAATAAGAGGGACTTGGTTCTTTCAGTGAAAATCTTATCCAGTTTTAAGCCAGGGTAAAATGTTGCCATCCTAATTTTGATGTATTCAAACCTGAGTGTTGGTGGTTAACAGTCTTTGTGAATCATGTTTCCTAGTGGGAGATGGGGAAGTGATGCACAGATGGGAGCTAACAATATCCCACACATTTCACCATTTCTCTGAGTGGCTGGGCTAGGCTTCTACCAAGACTAGCCATCAAAGTTAGCCTCACTCATTTTGACTCATGTAGGGGAATATTAGGTTAGCAAAGTTTCTGTTTTAGAGCCACCAGCCAATGCGTAGAGGACTGGGAAAGAAGTGGCACTTAAATTCCTCAAGATATGGCTATCTCACCCTATCATGCATTTTGTATAAATTTCCATATTTTTCATTTCTTAAATTAGAAAGTCACAGTACTGTTAAAGTCACCTACTGAAGCAATAACTTATGCAGAACCCACATAATCCTCTGTACAGAACTGGGATTACAGCCCCTAGTCCTGCCCATGCACTTCTCATTGAAATCAGTTTGGGACCATGGGAGCCCAAGATGTTTTTGTCATTGTTCAGCTTTTGAGCAGCTGTTTCCTTGTTTGTCCAAGTGTCCTAAACCAGGCTGTAAATCTCAGCCCAACTATCCATTATAGTGAATGTCATAGCATCTCCTGCTCTGTATCTAAAGCACTTGATGCTCCTCTACAATGAATACTCTTAGATCAGTTTTATGGTGCCATATCCATTCTGTCCCTGTTAGATGTTCCTCAACTTCAATGTCTATCTCTGAAAATTAGATTGCAGATGAATAAGCAGCTGAGGTCATGACCCAGGTAATGTTCTCATATCTGAAGTTTGTTTATTTTTTCTTATCTGCAGTACGTAAATGATTTACTACAGGATGGGTGTCCTTTGAATAACTTCTTTATTTAATTTTTTTGAGTCTAATGCTAGGTGAGATACTGAATCATGTTCTCATGATTCCTGTCTGATATTTCCACTCTGGAAAATGAGTTTAGCTGTTGCTCCTACCAGGCCTGAATAATTGCTCTTTATATACCTACTAGTGAAACTTAACAGAGCTTTGGAACCTGATGGTAACAGTGAGAGGATATAAAACTTTCTTCATAATCTTCTTCATGTCCTCTTAATTTGCTCTTGCTTCAGCATCTCGTAAAAGTCTTTCTGTGATGCACCTTGTAACAAAGTGAAGAACTGGAGCTGGTATTTTGGTACAGATCAGCTATGCTTAAGGGGACTTAGATCTGACTTTGTGGTTGCTGGATGTATGAAAAAATGTCTGTCTTACAACTTACATGTTCTTTAACTCCATCTTATTTTCTTCCCCAGTTTTTATTCAAGCAGTTATGTGATATTATGGGTAACTTTCTTACAAATATTATGACATACACTGAACCAGAATGAAAATTTGAGTATTCAAGACTTTTTTCCATACTGTAAGGTCCTTGACTATGATGCTTTGTCAAGCCAGAAATGGCTGGCACAGCTTTCTTGTCACTTTTTATAGCTATGCTCTGAAAAAGCACATACATTCCTTCACTTTTAATTTTGGTACTCTTGGTATTGCATTAAATATTCATCATAGATATTAAGAAATAAAGAGCTCAAATGTTGCTTGGACGTTAATGTGGTATTGCTTTTCTTCTTGTTCCCTCATCTTGATTCGTATATGTGTCTGTCATAATTAACGGCTCCTGGAGAAACATCAGGAGACAATATGGCATATGTAAAAATTGTTAATTTCTGTAATATTTAAGATAGAAATTACTTAAAGTATTTTCTCCAGCTCTGAATTTGTAAAGCTATTCAGAGAGCATTAAATATAACTTCTAGCCTGGCAAAATTGGGAAACAAGCATTTCTTTGGTCTTTCAGAGTTGTTTGTTTATAGAACTTTCAGTCACCTCAATATGTTGTTGGATATTACTTCCAGCTTATTTTTAATGTGTCTTTTTTCCTAAACTGTAACTTAAATTGATATCTAGGAGAAGAAGTAAAATTCCAAAAAAAAAAAAAAAATCTAATTATATCAGGAAAAAATCAGACTTCATGCTACATTGAAAGCAGAACTAAGCATATTCAAACATTGAAATGCACAGTAGGTCATCCAAAGTACTGTAGTGACATGACTTGGAGTACCAGAAAGGAAATTTAATACAGCTTCTAAAATTAATTTCATTTGAAACCATGAGGACTGTAATATATATAGATAACTATTGCAATTGCATTAACCTGTGGGATTTTTTTTGGAAGTAATGGAAAAGATGTGCACAGAAGAGTTGGGCAGGAGAAGAAAGTTCTAATGTATTTAGTGGTAATCTTTAAAAGGTAGTCAATATTCTACAATATAATATCAGATATGAAGCAGAAATTGCCTCTGTAGAGCTGATGCCAATTAGGGTTGTTTTATTTCTTAACTAGTTGTACTACTTGATTTTTTTTTTTTCAGTACTTAAACAATAAACTCTTGGCCTTTTAAAAACAGAATCACAAAATTGCGGGAGTTGGAAGAGGCCTGTAAAGAAGTTCTTCTGCATATTTGTGTGGAACATCCTATGTTCCAGTTTTTGGCCACTGCTTCTTATCCTATTGCTACGTACCACTGAAAAGAGTCTGGCCTCATTCAATTGCCTCCTGCACTTCAGAAGTTTATAAACATTGGTCAGATCCCCTCTCAATCTTTTCTTCTCTAGGCTGAAGAGACTCAGGTCTCTCAGTTCTTCCTTGTATGGGAAATGCTCCAGGCACTTCATCTTTGTAGCTCTCCACTGGACTCCTTCTAGGAGATCCCTGTCTTTGAACTGGAAAGCCCAGAACTGGACACAGTAGTCTAAATATGGCCTCATCAGAACCAAGTAGAGGGGGAGGATCACCTCCCTTGACCCGCTGGCTATGCTATTTGTTAAATGCACCCCAGGGTCCCATTGCATAAGAGCACACTGCTGGTTCATGGACAGCCTGTTGTCCACTGGGATGCTTAGGTCCTTCTCCACAGATCTCCTCTCCAGCAGGTCATCCCCTAACCTATATTGATGCATGCATTTATTCCTCTCCTGCGCCCATGGATTTGTGTGTATCGATTTTGGCTAGATGGTCTCCGACCATATCCTGCTCAACCAAAGGGAAATCTTCCATTCCCTAGGCTTGACCTCTTACCTCCAGGTTCCAGGATTCCCAAGGGGCAGTCTTCCACACAAGTTCCTGAACTCCACCATCTCACAAACACTGCACCCCAAGCTGCCCCCAACTTTCACATCCTTGACCAGCCCTTCCTTCTTAGTAAGAACAAGATCTGGCAGCACACTTTTCCTCATCAGCTCCTCCACCACCTGTGTTAAAAAGTTATCTTCAGCACATTGCAGCAGCCTCCTGGACCATGCATGCCTGGCCATCTTGCTAATCCAACAAATATTAGGATGGTTTAAGTCCCTCATAAGAACCTGTACCCAGGATCTCAAGGCTACTTCCACCTGTTTGTAGAAGGCCTAATCAACTTCCTGCTCCTGATCAGATAGCCTGTAGTATACACCCAGAACAGTGTCACCCATATTAGTCTGCCCCTTTATCAATCACAAGCTCTCCACTCAATCATCATTCAGCCCTGGGTGAAGTTCGATATGTTCTAATTGCTCTGCCACATAAAGAGCAACTCCACCTTGCCTCAATGGCCTGTCTTTCTCAAAAAGGACACAGCCATCCCTGACAGCATTCCAGTCATGTGAACTGTCCCACCATGTCTTCGTGATCACAATGAGATCATGGCCCTGTGACTCCTTGCAGATCTCTAGTTCTTCCTGCTTATTTCCCATTCTGAGTGCATTAGTATACAGGTACTTTAGGGAAGAAGAGGGTGCAGGTATCCCTAGAGGGATACCAGAAGATACCATGTAGGCATACTCACTTTTGAGGTGGCTGGCTTTCTCTGGCTTTAGTCATTAGAGGGAGCTAAGGAACATTTGTTACTGTTGTCTTGGCTCATTCCCCAGTTGGTTGCAATGGTATAAGCATTGCCATTATGGACCCTGCCCCCCGATTCCTTCAATTTCTAGCATGCCTCACTAGGTTAGCCAGCCTGTTCTCCTGAATTGCCCTGCCTGTTCTAGACAGGTGAATCCCATTGCTCTTTAACAGATTATAATCTTCATAGAAGGTTCCGTTATCTTAAAACCCCAAACCCTCACAATGGCAACAGCCACGTAGCCAGGAGTTGATGTGTATTATGTGTCTCTTTCTGGCTTTGTTCTTTCCATAAACTGGTAAAATGGAGGAGAAAATAACCTGGGCTCCAGTGTTTTTCACCTGTGCTTCCAAGGCGCACTTGATTTTTAAAACTTGCTGAAAAGCCAGACTGAATAGTATGTACACTTTAATGTAGGGATCCTGCTTTTTGACTGAAGTTATCAGCACCTAAAGAAGAAAGCAATAAATACTTGGTCACCTTGATATTTTATTATTTTTATCTGAAAAGCCCAGCCTGATGATAGCCAGCCCTGTCTGCACAAAGATTATGCATAAAGACAAGTTGTAGAGCAAAATTCACATGCAAAAATCTAATCAGAAATCAATGATCTTCTAAGATCAAAGAGTTAAAGTTATTGTAGAGTTAAATGTAACTATCTGAAGCAACAGATACAGAAAAGAAATAATTTCAGAGGGTATGTTTTAATGATATGTAAAAAAGACAATAGCACTGAACTTAGAAAACAAATTAAGAAATAGAGACTTAGAGTATAAATAGGTTTTACGTTATTGAACGTGTCCATCTGTCTAAGTTAACATGGTGCTAAATACAACTTTTTAATGATAATACCTAGATCCCATTTGAAATAAACATTTTAAATATCTGTGCCTTGAATTTTCTATTTGGAAATGTGCAGTTTAATGCTCACACTTATGTTTAGATAGATATAAACAATCTGACCTTCAAAACATCTCACATTGAGAGGGGAGATAGCAACTGTGAATTTTTTCAGTGTTACAGCCAGTATCCAGGGAACTGCATGTGAAAAAATCAGAGGTTTTCACTGATCACGTTGGTAGAAAGAACCTGAAGAACAGATTTATTATGCAGGAGTACATAATAGCATAATATATAAATACAATGTACTGAGGAAGAGTCAGGAGCTCAAATGTGTTAAGAGCTAAAACTGTTAGTGTGTGAGTCACTGAGCTTGTGGCAGATGTAAGGTACATCTACAATGAAAAGGGTCAGGGCTGCAAGTTTGAGCACTGGACCCCCTGAAGGCCTTTAACACGGCTCCTCCTCGAGGCTCTGTAGTTTCCATTAACGGAAAAATCAGACATGGGGAATATGCATATTTAGCTTTCTCAGTGGGAAGAGATCATCAATGGAAAGTTACTCAGGATCATAAAACAAATCCTGGTTGTAAGGAGTTACTGAAGAATCTCATGGTACTGGGTAATAAAATGATGTAAGAAAATTATCTATTTTGAATGCGAAGTAAGAATAATCATAGAATCATAGAATTAGCTAGGTTGGAAAAGACCTACAAGATCATGCAGTCCAATCATCCACCCACCACCAATAACCCCACTAAACTATGTCTCCCAATGCTATATCTAAGTGTTTCTTGAACACCTCCAGGGACAGTGACTCAACCACCTCCCTTGGCAGCCCATTCCAGTGCCTGACCACTCTTTCAGAAAAGCAGTATTTCCTAATGTCCAGCCTAAATCTCCCCTGGCGCAACTTGAGGCCATTTCCCCTCGTCCTGTCACTAGTTACAAGAGAGAAGAGGCTGACCCCCAGCTCACTACAACCTCCCTTCAGGTAGTTATAGAGAGCGATAAGGTCTCCCCTGAGCCTCCTCTTCTCCAGACTGAACAATCCCAGCTCCCTCAGCCGCTCCTCATAAGGCCTGTGCTCCAGACCCCTCACCAGCTTCGTCGCCCTCCTCTGAACACGCTCCAGGGCCTCAATGTCTTTCTTGCAGTGAGGGGCCCAAAACTGGACACAGTACTCGAGGTGAGGCCTCACCAGTGCTGAGTACAGAGGCTGGCTTCACACTGCCTCTGAGCTTGCTGTTACCACCTTGGAATACAATTGTGGGGGAATAGTAAATAGATCTATGGAAACATCAGCTCATTGCTCAGTGATGGCCGACAAACAGAGTGAGTGGTATGAATTGTTAGTGGTAGCTGTAAAGATATGGGTTAAGTAGGATTTGCAGATACGCATTAGATCAGTTATTGCAGTTGGAGAAAGCAGAAAAACTTTGAGGTACGCAAACCTTGATGCAGTTGGTGATAGAAGGGAAAGATTAAAGAGCTTAATGTAGATGGAGAACAATGGGATCCAATTGGAAAACAGTAGAGAACAAAACAGTGAATGGTAACATCTCCTTTTTCACCACCACCAAAGACAGGCCTTTAGGTTAAATGGTCCTCTGGTCCAGCACAGCAATATGTATGTTTCTGTAATATCCCCATGTAAATTTATGTACCTGTGGTACCATTCTGCCCTCCTTTTTTAAAAAGGGTGTTGAAGAAACGGTATGGGGAAACGTGATTAGGATGATCAAACATAGAAAATTGTCTTCATGATTGAAGGAACTTCATAGATTATGACACTTTAACCTAGAAGAAGGATAACTTAAGAGGACATAACTGATGTCCATGAAGTCTTAAATGGAGAAGATTAAGAAAGACCACAAAGTAGCCTGTGTAATCAACAGAATCACAGAATCTTTCAGTTTGGAAGGGGCTTCTGGAGAATGCCTAGTGCAACCCCATTGTCTGTTTAAGAAACATATGAAATTCATTTTTTAGAACACATAAGCAACAGGCATTTGAAAGTGCATGTTTATCTGTGGTATGCCTCTCCATCACTCCTGGTCTGAAAAACTAGACTTAAAAGACATAGAAAATAAGAAGATCTTATTGTATCTGAACTTCTGACTTCATCTTGCATTTATGATTTCAGTGTTGAAATAGTTTTTTTAATATTAAGCTTTGTCTGTGTCTCACAATGGGGTAGCTTATCCCTTCAGTGACTGTTTTTACATTGGCACTACATTTCCAAAATGCAACGTATTGGCTTAAAAAGACAAAATGATACTATACATTTTGTAAGAGCTGGGTGTTTTAGTTTTTCTGTGTAAATTACCTGGGCTATTTGAATGAAATCACAGTGGTTTTTTGCATTTTTCAAAATAATCTCTCCTGCAATATGTCATTACTTACAGTAACATTTGATGCAAACCTGAACCCTGATTCTCTTAATGCCTACTTCTATTTGTAAACTTTGTGTAACATCAGTGAATTGAGAGGAAACAGTGGGAAAAAAAACAGTTTAAGTGGTACAGGAAATAGGTCCAATGTACAGAAGTACAGGACCAATGTGAACCCATGTACAGAAGTACAGGAGGAAAATGCTAAGCTATATGACACCTTGCCAAAAGTAAGATTGCATTTAAGAACAATTTTTTTACCATCTTGAATCACAAAAGCAAAAGTTTTCTTTTTAATTTACGTATTTAAGTGCAATCTGATTATTCTCTTTGCTCATTTAGTTTTGCGTTTAGAATATTAAAACTGTTTGCTATCACAGGGTGCTGATACAGCTTGCGCTGGTGTAGGCTTCTCATTCTTCATTTGTCACTGCACTAAAACTGAAAGGCACTCAGTGTTTCATATCAGGAATTCATCAGACAAAACCAGAATCTGAGTTACCAAGGTGTTTAAAGAGAGAAAGGAATAGATAGGGAATTAGGAGTTTTTAAGCCTCAAATCAAGGGTTTGATTCCATAAAGTAATGGGCACTGTAGCTCAGTTTCAGCAGGAGCTGCATGTCCTTAAATCTTATGCTCAAGGTCAGTATTTAGCACTGTTGAATCTCAAATATTTCTTATATAAAAAAAAAAAGACTGATATTCCATTTCACTCACAGATTCACTCTGTGAATAGCTGTGTACAGGAACTATACAATAAAAAGGAGGATTGGTGATTTTACAATTAGGCATAGTAAATATACAAACCTTCAACTTCTTTTGCCAACTTTTAATGTTGTACCCATTTAATAGCTTTATTTTCCTTTCTTTTTTCTTGTTTATTTAAAAAATGAAATCCCCAGACCGCTCATTTATGGCCAAAGATGTGAATTTGTGCAGAAATGTAGGAAAAGATGTATCTTCTGAGTTCCCACATCTTTTAAATAAATTGGGAGCATCCTGTTGAGAAGAAAAGTACCTGTTTTCACCACTTATTCCCCTCTCAGAGAAGAATCTAGACAGAGGACACAAACTTCAGACTCCACCTTCATTAAAGAGTGGATACTGCCTTCGAGAAAGGTAGAGCAGGCATATGACGGCTGTTGTACCATCTTATTTCTAGTAAAGACCAAGAGCTAGTATCTGTAATTTTGAGTGTTAGCACCATGTTTCTTTGCTCCTAGTATGGCACAGGTATATGTTGCTCCCCAGTCAGAGTAGATTGCTTAAATACATGCCATCACATTTAGTTCTTGCAAGTTCTACCCAAGTTTATTAAAACAGTTGACTTTCCCTGAGTCCAAGGATACACATATGCAGTAGAGATAGCTGTGAGTTCTTGGATCAGAAGATCTCTGAACTTTGCAGAGTTAAAGTGCCCTTAATTCTCCATGTGCTTGTGAGTGTGTTGCTGCTGAGGGAATGATTAGAGTATTCATCTGCGATAAAACCCAGGATGTTTCAGCCTGAAATGCTGAAGATGCTCAGGGGTTAATTTGGACTGAATTTAGTAACTGGATATTACAAGTTTAGTGTGCTGGCAGGGGAATCAGTTTGCTACTACTGAAGAATTACAGAACTTTTATTTGGTTGAAAGACTGAATTTCCAGAAATATGAGATTCGGTATTATTAATTGTAAGTTTGATCACAATTACTTGAGCATTAAGAAATGAATTTTTGCATTCTAACAGCAGTATTTCCTGATATCTACAGTTAGAGTTTGTGAAACAAAAAAAGAAACAGAACCTCACTTTCATTAGCCATAATAGTAGTTTAGGTATTTTCACTGCATTAATCTTGCTGTTTCTTGATGTTTCTTTCACACTGAGAGAAGTCAGCATGTGACAGAAAAAATCTGTAACATCATTCAACATCTGATTGTGTGCCCTTTTCCCTCAAAACCAATTTGCATGCCTACAAATATCAGTGCTTCCCAGTGGAATTGAAGGTATGAAATATTGTCTCTTGAGCAGAAAATTATTTAGCCAAAGATTCTTCAGTATTTGGGAATTCTGGCTGGATGATTTCAAAAGCAAAAGCATATGTCGTTTACAAGAGTTGGAATTTCTCCAGCTGCATAGAACATGAGTAGAATAGTGGGGAAAAAAAAAAGACGACGACTAATACTAATTAGATGATAATAAATACAGGTGTTATACTGTGTAGTGTAATTCGTCTTCATAGCAAGCTGTGGGATGAGTCAGAGACAGCAGATTCTGAGTGATACTATTCTGTACTTGTGCATGTATATTCTTAGTACATGCTAAGATTCGAATTAATGTAAAACTGGAAGGGTTGTGTAACACATACTTTTCAGTATTCAAGATGCACAATTTTGTCTAGGTGGGGAAAATAAACGGTATGGTTTTTGTTTGGTTGGGTTTTGTCTGTGTGCTCCTCATTGTGAATGCAACCAGAGTAGTAGCAGGAAAAGATGGACGATAAGTCCACCCGTGTTGATCCTGACCAGAGCTTGTCCATGGGCTCACTCCCAGACTCGCCCACAATTTCCTTTCCCATTCCAGGCAGCAAGGTGCCGCTAAAAGAGGGACCCTTCCCTCTCCTACATAAGCCTTATTCCTGGCTGTACCTGCTCTGCTGAGATCATGTTAAGCTGGGACTGACCTCACGGCCCTCCTATACGACTTGCTGCACAGGAAAGCTGTTATGTGTCTGCCCAGTGTTACTATCCCCACAGCACATATGAGCATATGTTCATATGCAGTCTCTGTGCTTTTTGATGTATTGGAGATCATCGTGAGGCTCTTTTGTTTCCACATTTCCAGAGAGAGAAGTGTTTTCAGGTGGTGCAGGTTTGACTCGTCTACAGCTCTTTCAGTGCTGAGTACCAGCAAGCCATTGCTGGTACTGAAGGACTGGTGGTCCTGTTGCTGATGCTGTGCCATGGACATGGCCATGCACATCAGCGCTCAATACAAGGGCACAAAGGGGTGAGGAAAAGGTTCTGTGCAAAAGAATGATTAGAAGCGTGGTTTGAGCCTGGCCTTATGAGCTGCCTTTTTTTTAATGGGAAAGCTCTGTGAGACGTGCTTGTGTCTGTAATAACAGAAGAAGGCACTGTCATACTCCTGCCTCCAGGAATTTACCACAATAAGACGTTGTGTGGTGCTGTGAAAAATAGGATAAGAAAACCCCTCTGCATGAAAATTTGAATTAAAAACACATCAATAATTGAAACGCGGGGACTGTAGAAGCTTTCTGTTATTCTTCGTGAGAAGAAATGCTTAAAGCAAAGGATCCAGATGTGATGCTGGGGCAGCAAATAGCTACTTGCAGGACGGATCACTCAATTTTCTTTGCCTGATGAGTGGGGCTCCCGGAGCTCATTGTGCTGTGTGTGTGGGACACGTGGTGCTGCAATTTGCTGTTGTCAGCACCCCCCACCCCCTCCCCGGGCAGCGAGCCCTGCGCTCCCAGCACAGCGCTGCACCGCTTTGTGTGATGGCTGTGCAGAGATGCGGTTATAACATGCTGGGAAACCACTGCCGATGCACAGGGCTTGGCTCACGGCTTCGTTGCTTCATCACAGTGAGATGTTAGCATGGACTGAGTGTGGGGTGATGTGTGTGAACGAGCGGCGTTTCATAGCTGCTTGTAGGATCAGCGATGTAACGTAAGCGGGAATGGCAGTTGCATTAAATAACACTCTGATCTCTCAAGCATATTCTTAACTAGTAATCCCCCCGTAGCAAAACACACAGCTAATCAACCTCCCAGCCTGCCAGTGAACTTGCTGGGGAATTAAATCCTGGAGGAAGGAGCCCGTGCCCCCGAGGAAGGCTGAGTGCATGTTTCGCTGTCGTCTCTGCAGCTCTTCTCCCTGGTCCCACTGCTAGAACGTGCTCCGTCGCCATGGCAACCCCATCTCCTGCTTCCTACAGGAAAGATTAGCTCGCACTGTGCACTGGAGAGAATTTAGGGGAAGTCAAGCTAATCCCTGGGTGCACTGCGAGAGAAAGGTTGGACCTCGCCTGAGGGATGCTGTAACCGCACTGATAGAATTGGCCTGCCACAGACACTGGTATTTAAGTTGAAGAGCAGAATTCACAGTAAGTGTCAGATCCTCCAGAGAAGAATATCGGATGAGGTTTTCTAAGTCTCGCTGAAGACTGTCCCATGCCAACAGTGGAATGACAGCAGGAGGCTGTGCGTGGAATACCAACGTGTTCCACCCTGTTAGGTGCTATTTCAAAGGCAGGTTCAAAGCCTCAGTTCCATGGAATCTAGGTGATAAAATTTTAAAGCATCACTGTGAGACGTGCGCCTGGAAACCTGGAGCGTGCCTCATTTGGTGCACAAAGCTGAGCAAGTGACGATGTGCGTGCCTTACAATTTGCGTGCCTCGGGATTCCGTGTGCCGAAAAATGAGCGGGAAACGTGCTTGGTGTGTGCTGCAAACCCAGCTGCAAACATGCTGAACTGCCAGTAGTAAGCGTGAAAACGTACAGCTCCTGATTCAGCAGTGTGTTTTCTTCCTATTAAAACCCAAACAGAGAAAACATCAGCTTCTTAAAGATATAGTCATGATACAAGCTTTTCTTAGAGGGTAACTCGTTTTACTGTAGCTGAATTGAGGCGTTGTGTGACATGATGCAGCATGTGAAATGTGTGTCTGTTCTATTGCTCGTAGCAGTTAAACAGAGGGTGTTGTAGCTGTTCCACTGCCGGTTGTTTTAATGCTCTCGTTTTCTTTGCTGTGGTCCTGTTTTTCACTTTAACAGATGCTTAGATCTCCCAGCTTTAAACTAGACAATTTGCAATAAGATTTGAGCTGTTTTTTGTTACTGTCAGCTTTTCCTGAAGTTATTTTTTTCAGTTGTTTCTATATTCAGTGTATGTATTTTTACAGTGTATGTTTGTTTTTCCTGTTGAGTTTTTAAGTGGAAAAGCAATTTAAGATTATTTAATATATACAGATACTATCTAATTTATATCTATTATGCATATGTTTTACATGTATAAAGTGTATATGTATGTCTTTCTGCAATACATACATGCATACATATATGCAGACAAATGGGCTCTTTGTTTTGATGAGGCCCATTAGTGATTCGTGACAATATAACAGACCTGTTTTCACGTTGAAGGATAGGTGATTTTCACATATCTAAAACATTTCTTGTTTGAAGAACCTTGTAAACAACACTCAGCCACTGTGCTGTCTTTCCTGAGACCTGTGTCCACGAAGTGGGTTCTGAAGGGGCGTATGTTTTCTTCTATTCTCTCCCAGGGCATCTCAGAACAACTCACAAATAAGCCCTAGATATAACAGTAAGAGAATATAAGAGTAATCTTCCCTGAAAACTTTTTGTTTGTTTGTTTTGGCTTGTTTACCAAACAGTAAGAGCAATGTTAATCAAAAACAGTGTCTGTCTTCTCCATAGGTAGTAAAATCAGCAGCCACTGCATCTATAGAGGACTATAGAGATAAACACAAAAGATACGGAAGCTTTATTGCATTATTCAGGCTAGCCCTTGAATATGTGGTAGACATATGGGTGACAGGGAATCCACACAAGCGCCAAGCAAAGTGGGGACTGGGGTAAGACAAAATTCATCAAATAAATGTTTTTCATTGGAGAGAACACTGAGAAATTAGTGCTCATTACCCTTCCAGTTAAAATGTTGATTAACAAGTCCCTTCTGCATGTGGAGATATGTACCAGAGAATTCACTGTATGTTTTCACAATTTCTATGAGGCTGTTTTAGTGACACCTTTTAACTTAGTTCTTTACAAATCTTTAAAAATTGTATATGGTTAGGTTGTGGTTGGACTTGATGATCTTGAAGGCCCTTTCCAACCTGAGCAATTCTATGATTCTATGGTAAATTGCAGAAATTTTCTACCTTGTGTGTCATTTTATTAAATTAAATTAAGCGATATGTTGGATTTTTTTTATCTCAAAGTTGTGATTTGTTATCTTTTTTTTTTTTATCTAGTGTCTAAATTGTGTACAGAATAAGGTTGGCTGGTCAAACTTTGTCTCAGCTTCTTCTGTCTTCTGCAAAGCATGTGATTTTAGGGAGTTGCTCCAAGTTTTATTAGGCCTGAATTTTCACAAAGGACCTTGAATTCTTTATCTGTATTTCTAGACAACTTTACTTACTGTAAGCAGGACTAGCTGCATGTGAGAAAGTGCAATAAGGGTTCAAAGCCTGCTCTCAGACCCATAACCTGTGTTGCATTCCCTTTCACAAAAAGGATGTAAATACTTCTTGTAACAGTGTGAGGGCAGATCCACATAGCAGAGGCAGCTCAAGCTCAGGAGTCCAGGGCTCCAAACTTGAGAGAGTCCCTGTATAAACTCTGTGTTTTGATTAAAGAAAACTAATTTTCTAGAGTTATGAGAATCTAAAAAGCAGAGGAGACTTGGAATACTGTACATAAAAAAATAAATCAGAGTTCCTAAACTCCTAAAAATTATAGCAGTAGCATTTTCTACCAAGTTTCTCCAATTGGATTCTCCTGCTGTGAGGACTCTTGGCTTCCTCACCACAGCGGTCACACTGCCCAGCCTCTTCTGGAGCCCTGGGCTTGATCTAGCGACTGGCAGCCCTGCCTGTGGTGAGGGAAATTGGGACTTGATGATCCTTGAGGTCCAACCCCAGCCATTCTATAATTCTATGCTATGATGATTCTTCTCTTTGTTCCATTTCTGCTCGGTGTTCCTGTTCCCTGCTCCTTGCATCTGCCTGACCTGCCTCCTTCCTATGCCACAGTGTCCCAGCATTCAGGCTGTCTTCTGGCTAGATGTTGGATGGGCAAATGTAATGCTCTCTGATGTGTCTTTTCCACTGTAAAAAATAATATGATTTAATGTATATACTGGTTCACCACATCAAAGTTTAGAATTATGACACCAATCTGAAAAATATTGTTATTGATGTGTCACTCTCTTTCCTTGAAACATTTCTCACTATAGCCAAAAAGAAAAAAATAATCAAAAACCTTATTGATAAAGCACAACCCCTGCCTATGACCTGAGATCTTGCCCCATTTGGAATGTACGGATAACAATTTGTTTCTCTCTCATTTGGATCCTCATTCAGGGAAAAATAAGCAAGATGTTCAGCACTTCCCAGGTGGCACGTTGCACCTTGCAGGAGCTGGCTATCTGTTAACATCCATAGATACGATAAAATCACAAACTCTGTTCTGTCCCAGCAGGAATCTTGCTGCTGGTACTCTCATTAAATCGATAACAGAAATCACAAACTTATGCTATATACAAACTTTCTACTACATTGGATCTTTAAGCACAATGTGCTTGCCTCTCCGTCTTGGAGATTTATCCAGACCGTTTTGTTAAGAAAGCAGCAATATATGTGTGACAATGTATTTTCTTGGTTGCAAGGCTTTTTGTTTCATGAGGCTTCTCTGCTTCTTTAATTCCTTCAAAATGTATGTTTCTCGTGTTTCCAAAAAGACTATAAATGTCTTGAAGTTAGCAGAAGTGGCCCTCAGTGAATGGTGTTCTCAACTGACACAGCAAGTTTAAATCTATTGGGATTTTTTTACCTTTAAACATAAGCTCAAGTCTTATGATTATTATCTATGTTTTCCTTTTGGTTAAACAAATCTGCAAGGATCTAAAAATATTTTTTTGAGTTGAGACTTTGCCTTAATTTGAAACAGTAATAGCCATGTGGGAATATTTTGATTAATTTAAACCTCCTTTATCTTTCTTTTCTTCCCAAAGTACAACTCTGAAGCCAGGAGGTGCATGTAAATTACATTAATTTAATGGACTAAATTATTTCCCAGGCAGTGCACACTGGCTGCTGTTGACCTCAGTGAGATTAAGAGCATATATATCCAAAGGTAGACTTCAGCCCTCTGTATGCTGTTTTTCTGACCAGCTCTGTAGCAGTTAATTAAAAAGTGTTTTCTCAGTGCTGTGCTATTGACTTCATGGTCTGTCTGTAGTGAGTGTTTTATATTAGCTGAAAGGCTTGGCAAAACGACAATGTTAATTTTCAGCAAGGCCACGTATAAAGGGTGAGAAAATAAGATTTCCTGATCAGATTCTGTTTCTTGTGGTACATGAGATGCTACCTGCTTTATTGATGACAGCCTTGATATTAATGCAGAGGGATTTGTTCTTGTTGTGACCTCAGTATTCTTATAGTTATGTATGCTACCAGCTATGGCAAACGGAACTTTTTATTCTTCTCCAGAGTTCATTTCATTTGTCAGGCTATGACAGCAGCGGGCTAAAAGGAGCATGAGGGAAAAACAGCCACCCTACTGGGCAATGCTAAGGGTCATTTTACAATCAAAATATCAGAATAGGTAACATTAGTTTCAGTAATACGAAAATTGCAATTGCAGTGGAAATTTATACAATGGGAATCCAGGACTTCTCTCACTCTTTGCAACCATCTAGACTTTTACAGTAGTTAGGAGAATGAGCATGAGCTCAAGATTTGAGTGATCAATCTTTTTACATGCAGTGCATTTTAATTACTCATTGCACATTTATTCCTGGCAATATATTAGTTACTGGTGTACTCTGTTATGGACCCATCTGAAGGTTTATTTACAGGTGGATAATAAGTCCTTTTAAGTTTGTGTTTCTCTAGTCGTTATAGTTGAAATTGTTTCCTGAAACATACCAAGTATGTTTTAGAAAAATATGTCCTATACTGAGTAGACGAAGATAAGATAGTTGCTTTTGTATTATAGTAAGTTACGTTTCATGGCTTATGTACAATAAAAAAAACCAACATGTGTGAGCCATCTCTTTAAGTACAGGGTTTTTTTGTTTGTTTGTTTTTCCTGTATTTCAGAAAATATCCATATATAATGAGATTCTGTCAACAGCGTAAATTCATTATCATTTGTAGCAATAGGAATAATTACCATCCCTAACTGGATTAAATTGTTCATTTGCTTCAGGTTTCCATTGCTTTATAAATTTCTTCTTTTAAAAATATATTTTGTATGTGTGCGTAGTTGAACTGAAGTTAGACAAAAGCCACCTGAAATACTTGGCCCTGGCAAGACCGTTTGTGTGGGTTGATGACAACATTAGCAGTAATCTCGTGAGCGTCTGTGATTTGTGAATGCATTCAGCCAGGAGCAAACCAAATGGGATCTGATCAAAATGCTGTTTTGGATATTCAGGTCCAAGTGCAACAATGCCATGCTACTCACTAATGACGTTCCATTCTGTTCTTCATCGCCATGTAATCTACTGAAGATTGTTTTTAATGGTTCTTATTGTGGTTATCACATGATGTAGAAATTGCACTAGCGATACCAGTCCTGTTTGCAAATGTGCTGGCAGCATTGCTCTGCTTCTTGGTTTTTATCTCAATTTCCTGCAACAGCAGCTGTGTTGTTGAGTTTGACAGCTATTTTTAGTGTAGGAAACTCCAGACACTGCAGAGTTCATTGCTGAAGTTAGAAAGAAATGCATTTTGTGAAAATAGATTGAAAATCAGGTCGTAACGTTGACATAGAAATGACTTCCTTGCCCATGATTTTCACCTCATTTCTCAATTGTTTCTTGCTCTTTGCTAGAAATATGTCAAATTACAGCTGTCCCAAGTGTTCTTTAGTGGAATGAGATCATCTCAAAATTTAAGTATCTATCAAAAGGTGTTAATCATGAAAGGGTTTTCAAATTCAGCCTGAATGTTTTTGGACTAAAAGTCAAAAAGTCTCCTGGGGCATTTTTCCTATAGTTGAGATTCAAACCTCATCTGAATCAAGCAGTGCAGAAACTGAAATTTAGGAATTTTCTGCATCATTAATAATTACTCCATCTCCATCTATATGGACTTTTCTTTGCTATGTTGACAATGTGTGCACAACAGTATGTTCCCTGTACAGGAGAAAGGTGTTGGCTTTGTATCCCATTGTTCCAGGACTTCAGCTAATTTTGAGGAAGCAGGGTCAGAACTACTGTGCTTAGCTGTTTGCATGAAGAGGAATGCCAAGAATATCTTTGAAGTATTACAGTATTTTCTGAATAGGAAAATAAGAATCTTAGAACGCCTTCTAAATGCTTCTTGGTTGGATATACTATAGTTGTCTCAGGCTCATAGAGAATGGCGTTCTCTTTTACAGAGGCTGCTCTTTGGGTCTTCCGAAATGTTTTTGTTCTTACATTGGAGAATCAAAGATGACAACAATTATTTTTCCTGAAGCTGAAACTTTTTAAAGTGCCTGAATGGACATACACAGTAGGGTTGGTCATTTTGTGTCAGTATTTTTCTGTTTGTTGAATTCTGTTGTATTCACTTATTCAGGAGTAATAATACTATGCTTTGTCCTGATTGATCTGTAATTTTTGGACCAATTTAGCATCTAACCCTGAAGCCTTCTGTTGATTGCAAAATGAGAACAGAATAGGTAACAGTATGAGAAGCTGTCATATCTGGAGCACCTGTAGGTGCCATCAACAACAAACTTGTCAACCCAAATTTGTTTCTGAAGCACAAGTAATAGTTTAGATCAGAGAACTTCTACTCTTTACCCTAGGTTATATTATTTGTTGCACTGGTCATATTATTTCCTCTGATGGCAGTAATTTACAGGGGCAGAAAAGGAAAAATCAGTTACTGTTCTGTGAAAGAGGACACACTAAGCATTTCATGCTGTTGAATATCAGTATTATTGTTTGCTTTTGTGCTAGATACAAAAATAACAGCCCATCCAGATAGTAATAGGTGTTGCAAACAGCATTCTATTCATGATCAAGATTAATGCCATTTATTCCTTTTTACAGCACAAGTAACTTTTGTGTTTGATCCAATGGTAACAACTTTCCACCCAGAAATGATAAGCTTATTCTGTTCTCAAACCCATCTTCAGTTCCATATTCTGCTTCTAAAAATTTATAGCTAAGCTTTGGAATTGGTTCATTATTGTTATTTAGGAAGGAAAGAAGTTGGCTTTTGAAGGCCATAATAATTGCGAAGCAATGACCTGTGTTTTGAAAGAACTTCCCAGGAATTCTGTTGTTTTGATGGGCATTTGTATCTTATTTAAGCAGGAGAAAGTAAGCGTTACTCATTGTTTTTGCAAACACTATGTATTATCTAACTTCTCTGGAAGTTTAGGAACAGGTTTGTCACACAGTAATAACAACAGTGCTGCTTCTGTTTCTAATGTGTGTTTCAGTTAGATTGAAGTAGCTATACAGGGATGAACCCTACAAAACGTACGTGTATTGTGTGCCAAACAATCTTGTTAACATAAAGATTTTAAAGGAAAGTAAATAATACAGAGGATTTTGCAATAGCATTGTCCTTTGCTTTGTTATTTAAAATAATTCCGGACATGTCTTTGAGTGCTCTTGACCCAGGCGGCCTTTACAATAGAGAACAACATTGTGGTCAGAATGCTTTGTTTGCCAGGAACATCCTGCCACTTTCCACATACAGACGAATTGGGCTAGCTCAGCAAATAGTCGTTTCTCACAATTTTATGCTGTTCTTCATCCTTAGACAATTCCTTGTTACAATGAGGCCAAGTAAGTATTACAGTTGAGCATGGCTTCATTTGTTTCCTTTTCTAGCACTGAGCTTTAACAACAACCTGCACCTAAATAGTTGGAATTGTAGTGAGAAACCTTCTCAATTTCTGTTTCCATTGGTAATTGTTCCTCGTCAATACTGTAAAGTGCAGAAAAAGCATGTTCTACAAATACTCTGTGGGTAGACTCTCCCATTGCTGAATCCTGCAGTGACAACAGAAATGAATTAGAAACATGGACCTGTTAGTTTCTTTCCTAAGGAATCTCCCTAGTCTGCAAAGAACTGCAAAACCATACATGGATTCTCACTGAAGAAAGAGATTCTGTTCGTTCTACTTCCTCGCACCACTGAGTATTCTATTTTTGAGTCTAGGTCACAGTGACATTTCAGTAAGGGCAAACTGACCACCTTTAACAAGAAGAAAAGTTTTGAAAGTTACTGAATTAGTATTATGTCCAAGATTTTATAGTAGTGTTTCTGCTGGCATTGGCTGTGAAATGATTGCTTTTACATAAAGATTTTCAAGCACAGAAGTCTTCAAGTTTTCTCATCTTTCATTTATGCTCTTGTTCAAGACATCCTCTCATATGTGTCCTGTTCTCCACCAAAATGCAGTCCACTGCACTGTGGAGTCCATAGGGAGAAGAGATTCAAATTTACATGCATTGCTTAGTGAAGTGGCTTGGCAGTTTCAGTTTCAAGTTCACAATTCTGGTGAGGAATAACAGTGGGTATACCAGAACTGTCTCTCAGACCCTTTGGGCTTTGTGAAGTTTCTGCTCATTGTATCATAGTTATTTGGCTTGCCAGAGATCTAGCAAGATCATTCTGTCTTTAGATACCTGTTATTCTGTTGATTTGTAGATGATGCGTGAGGAAATGCTCACCTGTACTAGAGGAACTGTACAAAATGTGTTGACTTTAACACCTTTGCTGAAAATAATTTCTGAAAATAAAAGAGCATGTTTTTATTTTGACAGATTGGAGGTTAACATCTATCTGTAAGTAGTATGATGCAGTCAGGATTTAAAAGTGGAGGCTTTTAATGAAGGCAGAAAAGACTTTTCTGTAATATTATCTAACTCATGGAAAGTCTACAGCTGGGAACTGTTATTTTTCTTCCTTTTGTTTGATACTTATCATTGTAATCAACATGCCAGTGAGACTGCTGATGTGGTTATGTCACTTATCTCAATGGCAATATTTTTGTGTTCAGGTATATCTTCCTTAGCATGGATGAATATTGTTGTCTTTTGCACTACTTGCTGATATTTGGGGCAGTGTTTAAACATTGTAGATGCTGAATATTTTTAACTTGTTTTTAACAGATGTAGTGAAAAATAAAATTAAGACAGCATAATTTATGTAGAATTCAAAAATGATTGCATTTCAGATGAAGAAAGGCCAATGAGTTTGTCATCAAGTGTTTCCCTGCTTGACCGGAGTACTGCTTTCACTCAAGCAGTGAGGACACCACTCACTGTGGCTATCCAAGGCATGCTCAAATAGGGAAACAGTTGTGTGCATGCTGCCAGAGACATCCCTAAACATTTAAAAGTGACAGAATAAAAAGCAAACAATTCAAGAGGGGCACGTAAACTATATGCATCAAATGTGCTTATTTACTCAGGTTTGTAATAGCAGTTTTCCAAGCTCAGAATTCTTCATCAAGTTTCTAAACTGTAGTTTGTAACTGAATGCTGCACAGAAAGTTTGGGGCCTCATGGAGGAGTTTGGACTCAGCGTTGCTAAGGCAATATGAAGCTCAAAGCAGTCATTTGTGATTGCTTCCTAGGCTTCTCTTTCCTTTCTCTCTTACATACAAAGAGAGCTATAATGAGCCTTAGGTCTTCAACCTTGCTGCCTTTACGGACGAGCAGGTAGAACTTTGCCTATGGGAGCAGAGCTGTCAGGAGGGACACATAGGCGTGTCTTGCTTGTACTCAGGGCTTCAACCTTCTGGAATGGAGTACAGACTGATATCACTTTGTGAACTCACTCAAAACACCAAAGCTGGCAAGCTAAATTTTAGACTTCTAAGGGTTTTATTAGATACACCAGTATTTGTGGCGTGCAGTCTGTAGAGATTTTACTCTCCTGATTCCAACTTGATCTTTTGTCTTTGCTTTCATCTTCTGGCAGATCCTGATGAAGTAGAAGCTGACATTGCAGAAATGCAGTAGATCTGAGTGGCAGATGAATTTAGCATAATTCATTTCAGCCACTTTTGGATTGATGCTTAGGAATCAAACTTGACCCTACATTTTACTCTTTTGTCTGTTGCTGGCACCTTACCACATTCCTTTTGCTGTCAGGAGTAGCTCTAGCAGTTAGCTAGAGAAGAAAAACCCTCTTTCAGGTTGGGCAAGAAGGAGGCAAGGGTAAGATCTCTTGGGTTACCTTCTTTTGCTTCAAGGAAAATATTTTGTATTTCTCCTTTTTGTAACATGTTTCTGTCTCCAACTTCCTTTATTACATGACTCATAAGTCTGGCTGAGAACTTGTTCCTGAAATGCTTGTCCAGAAATGGAGCTCTAAGCCACAGTTCTCAAGGCCTGATGACATTTTACCTGATAAATAGACAGACTAAAAACTTTTAGAAGATTTTCAGGTTTTCTGTATTAAGAACTACTTGATAGATCTTTTGCCACAAAAGTGCCCCAGAGGTTTCTGCAGAGTAAAGAGAAAACGAGGAAATTTTCACCCTGGATGCAGTGAGGGCCATGTCTTTTGATGCGGAAATGCCAAAACAAGTGAAAACTAGATACATAGTGATAATAAGACAACAGTGGACACAGTAAACTATTAAACTGATTATTTACATGTGCAGTACTCCCCAAATAGCTATTCTGCTTCATCTCATTGTGTATATTCAGGAACAGAGCTCTGCAGCCAAAGTAAGCCTGCAGTCACCCACAAAGCTTTATAAATGTGCCCTTCTCAGCACTGCTATGACTGACAGGGCAGTATTACTTTTCTGACAGTTGCTGATGCCATGGAGTGGCAATTCATTATTCTTATTTAATGTTATAATTGGATACAAGGATCTGCCTGTTTTGTGCCTGCACCAAGAAAAGAGACACTTATTGATGGAAAACCTGTTAATGACTACTTTTTGTCTGTTTAATAACAGAATAAAATTTACAGGCTGGCTAAAGCTGATACCACTGTGTATATGCACATGTATATCAAACCCACGAGTATTACTGTCCTCTCACTGGCAACAGCTGAGAATTAGTTGGGTAGTTTTCTTTGTTCCTTTTCCTTTTTATAAAAAGATGCAATGCTTGAAGACAAAATTTATTCCTGACCTATTCCTTCACCACTGAAAACAACAGTGAGGGGTTCAGTGATCAGCATCACATTGAAACTGATGGAAATTCCAGGTTCTAATTTCAATGCAGCAAATTCCATAGTTGAATTCACAGAAGCCAACCATGCCAGGAAAGCTATATGTATCAGAAGGATAAAAACAATAATGACTAATGTTACTGATGTTAACTGAATAGGACAATTAATACATACTCTTGCAAAGAATCAAATGCAGTCCCACTGAGAATGAAGGAAATGTTCTTTGCACATCACTCCACTCATGTCCTACCCAAGGCCTTGCCCACCTCTTTATACCTGTTCGTTGTTTCTTTGCCACTGTACT
Source organism: Numida meleagris (assembly GCF_002078875.1). NCBI lineage: Eukaryota > Metazoa > Chordata > Aves > Galliformes > Numididae > Numida > Numida meleagris. Next base: position 105,581,426 of record NC_034410.1, on the reverse strand, counting down.
GACATTTTAGAGGAAACACAGTGGCAGTAACTTTTCTGAGGAGCAGAGAAGGGTGCTTGAAACTTACACAGGTTGAAAGAGTGACTGGATATTTACACAGAAAAGAAATGTGCTGAGTGTCAGATCACCTCCAGCTCAGAAGGACCTTGATCTGAAATTCACTAAGGGCTGGGCAGGCTGGAGAGGGGAGAATTCTCTACACTTGCCTTATTCTCTTCCCCAAACATTTCCTAATAACCACTTCTGGAGATAGGATATTGCGCTAAATGGATTTTTGATCTAACCAGCTATGGCCATTCTTATGCCTTATGAAATAAGGAATAATAGAGGGTCTGAAATCACCTTTGTACCTCCATTAATTCTCCTGGTGTTCTTTATCATAATGTGAAAAGAAAAGGAGAAGATGAATAGATTTCGTTGATTTTGACTGGCTTTTAAGTTATGTATTGAACTCATGCTTGAAACATGACTTGTGATACAAATGAAGCATAACCAAATACATAACTGTGACAAATTGATATTAAACGGTCATTGTGAAAAGTGGTGGGAGTGAAATGTGACCTCGGCTTTTTATTAGTTCTTGTAGAAAAGTCTTTATAATTATTCCATAGTATAGAAGTTCCTATGAGTCAGCAGTATATACCACCTTTTCTCTGATTCACTGTGTCCCTCTCCCCAAATTGCCTGCCACTGGTTGCCATAAGTAGAGTTTTTTTTTCAATAGCTACCATTATGAAAGTTTGTTAGCATGGCTTAGGCTTGTGAAAATACAGAAAGAATGTAGTTTACTTAGTTTTAAATGTTTGCTTATGTAGCATATTATTTTCATCGAAATTATATTTTAACACAGAAAAAAATAAAGTGTGAATAATGTTGAAGCCAAAGGTTTAAAGGAAGCAGCATAGTAATTGAAAACTGTGCTGGAGTCTGTCACTTTTTGGTCTGCAACTGTCTGTTGCAAGTGGTCCTGTTCAAATGAATCACATTGGTATGGGTGTAAGCTGTTGTTCAGCAAGACCTCAGCTGCTGGTATTCAGCCCAAAGAGATTAAAGCAACCATCGTTATACAGATCTTTGGTAGGCAGTCTGTGAGAGTGGGTGTTATGACACTCTGCACTTGCACAGGCAGCAGCTTCAGTCTCACTCTTCCCACTCAGCTCATTCATAACCAACCTCCTCCTTTTAGAAAGAACAGTTACCCATCTTACAGTAACTGCAGCTCTCAGAGCTGCTCTGTCAACAGGCAGACCACTCCAAATGTTCGTTTAACCTGCGTGCATACTACCTCGGAGTCTGCAAGCATCAGTGTTTATCTGGGTATATGAGCCTATATCCCATCTTCATGTGTTAGAGCAAAACAAGCAAAGTGGCCCAAACAATTGCCCTACTCATTTGTTGTGATTAATCAGACTGATTATCATCAGTAATGGTGTTATCTTGTGTGATTCTCCTCAAATCGTGAAATTTGTCTCAAAAGAGCCAAAGTTGCTATGCTATAGCTGCTTTGGTATCTTTGGGTTCTTAGAATCATCATAGAATCACAGAATAGCTCAGGTTGGAAAAGACCTTCAAGATCATCAAGTCCAACTGCAACCTAACCATACTACCCTAACTCTAACAACCCACCGCTAAATCATGTCCCTGAGCACCACATCCAAACGGTTTTTAATTAAACACATTCAGAGATGGTGACTCAACCACCTCCCTGGGGAGCCTGTTCCAGTGCTTAACAACCCTTTCTGGAAAGAAGTTTTTCCTGATATCCAACCTAAACCTCCCCTGGTGCAGCTTGAGGCCATTTCCCCTTGTCCTGTCACCTGTCACCAGTGAGAAGAGACCAACCCCGCTCTCACTGCAATCACCCTTCAGGTATTTGAAGAGAGCAATGAGGTCTCCCCTCAGCCTCCTCTTCCCCAGGCTAAACAGCCCCAGTTCCTTTAGTCTCTTCTCATAGGGCATATTCTCCAAGCCCTTCACCAGCCTTGTTGCCCTTCTTTGGACCTGCTCCAGCACCTCAATGTCCTTTCTGTACTGAGGTGCCCAAAACTGAACCCAGTACTTGAGGTGGGGCCTCACTAATACTGAGTGAGTTCTTGCTTCATTCTTTGCATTAATGAGAGGGATCCTTAGTTCCCTAGTCCATCATTACCCTTTCAGCAGAGAGCCTATGGGTGGCTGTGTGATTGTGGGACTGTGTCAGGCTACTACTGTTTGAGCTGAAGGGCAACACCATAGATTTCTGACTTGTAAAATATGCAGTAAGTTTCAGGTAATTTTCATACAAATCTCAACTATGGAAACTAGTTAAGCATGCTCTAAATATTAATTGAATTCTAACTTGACAAGTAATTTGAGAAAAGGAGACAGATTGTTCAGAGCACTGCCTTTGTGTGGAAGGGTTTGTTGACTCCCTCCCTGAGTTATCTGCAAGGAATGTGGGAAGTCTGGGTGATTTGTAGTATGAAATTATTTGCTAACAATAATGCAAGAGATTCTTTAAAACATCTGTAGATTTTTCTCTTGAGGAGATGAGCAAATTGTATATATGTACCTTAGTTCAACATTCACTGTGTTCACTCTGATATAAGCATCACTGATGCTTATATCAGAGTTTCAGATCTAAAATTTGTGCTCTCAGAAAACTGGTGTTTGAGGGACTTGTTATTCAAGTGAAATTTCCATGTACACTTCAGCTTGTTTCCATTTAAGAGAGCACTTACTGTGAGCAGTGTTAAGCATTTGACATATCTGATCTGAGGACAGTTCTCTCTGGGTGGAAAAACTTCATTTTAACCTGTAACAGAAGAATCTCTACTCCAAGCAAAATGTGCTTTTTGGCCCATTCAAAAATCTAGATCCTGCTGGTAGGAATTAATTAAATTAATACCTGATTTCCTGCTCTAAATCAGAGTGTACTTAGACTGCCAACTGTCGTGGAAATCACTTGCACAACGTGAGGTGTAAAATACAGAGAAACTGAGTTTTGGCAAAGACTTAGGTCATGTAGTAGATAATTGAAATGAAGGATGCAACAGTTCTGAGAAACAAAACTCTATTCACAGCACCTGTTTTTGTGTATTGGTTGGGCTTTCTTTCCTGGCATTTTTTTCAAGTTTTCTTTGAAAGCAGGGAGAGAAGTTAATACAGTGGCAACTGCAATGAACTGGGAAAGTTCTCAGACAGGAGCCTGGGCTTCTGAAGTCTACAAAAGCAAAACTGGTGTCAGTTTGTGTCTAGTTGGCCTTATGAGTATATAGAAGGATGAGCTAGAAACTCTAGTGCAATGTGATGAATAGTAAGAACCACTTCCTTGTGGTGAGAAAATCACTGCAGTTCTTGTTTTGAGAATTGCTACTAACAGTGAGTACTTGACCTGATGGTGCTGGTCAGTGCAGGGGATCAGTGTGAAGCTCTGTGCGAAGCATGAGCAGGAGGTGTTGGCAACAGGGGATTTAAGAGTCAGCCGTCAGTGAGAGAAAAGTCCATGCTAAAGGTTGGGCAGTGCTCCTTGGTTCAGCAGAAGGCAGGGTGCTGTCCCATCCAAACAACTAGCATTTCTCTGGGGGGTTATGTTCCTTAATCCCTTGAAGGGCATATCTGTGTAGGTGTTTCTGAGAAGATAAATACATGACTGTTTTGCAGTCACACTCTCCCTTTTCAGGTTTATGCAACAAAAATGGTTTTGGATATACTTCCAGCCTTCCAGCGTGTGGGGGTAAGGGTTCAAAGTGCCACAGTTCCTAAAGATGTGTCTTGCCCTGAGCAAGTGGCAGTGTCTGATGAGGCCATCATTCACTGTTGTGGCTGATGTCTGTGGACAGTGGTGGCCTGGGGAGGAACTGAAGATGTGAATTCTTCCCGGTGCCTCTTTTGTGACTCTCCTGGCACACGACGTGGATCAGGAAGCCATCTGCCCCTCTTCTTTCAGCTTGCGGTATGTGCAGCTGCAGGTTGCTTTCCTGGAGGTGTTCCCATAAACCTTCCCAAGCAGTGGCTATGGCAAGAAGCACATTGTGAAAACACGCTGTCTCATTAGTGGTGCAACCACTACCCATGCGTGAACTGATTGTGGTAGAGGCCAGGCCCAGGCTGATCCCAGCTGACACCATGATGCCAATGAATCCTGGGGCCCCGCCATGTTCCCTGGTTACATCTCTCTGCAACCCAGGGGCTGGACCTCTGCCTTCTCCCCCTTGGTGCCCATCTTCAGTGTTGTCCTTCATGAAACAGGAGCTTTTTTTCTCCATACCAGTTACTCCTCCTGGAGTCTGTGTTTCTGTGCCTCAGGCACTGGGTAGCTCCAGCTTTATAGTAGCCTTGTTCTTGGCGTAAACAGACCACCTGCCCGGGAATGAGAAATGCATGAAACCTTGTAATTTAGTTACCTTGGTAACATCTGTAAGGAACTACCAGTGCTAAAACACTATTTTTTTCTTGATCTCTTTAATGGCAATGCATATTTATTTTTACTTGGCAGAAGTGTGCTTTGTGGCCATTGCAGCTATTCTCCTGAACATTTTTTCCTAACTGACAATCAGGAAAATGTTTCTAACGAGCAAGGTTAAATAACTGTAAAAGATGGTATTTGACTTTATAGCAGAACTGAGATGTACCATCAAGTAACAAAGATTTTGCTAAGCAAAGCCAAAGTCATGCATGTACTGTATTATTGTTTCAAAATAGTATAATATTTGATGACATTTATTCAGCATAGGAATTTTTCAGTGGTTAGATTTCAGAACAAGCAGAAAAGATCTGTTTAATTTTTTTCTTTCACATTGTAACAGTCACATGTGCAAGTTTTAGTTGTCAGTCATTCATCATCAGAAAAAAAAAGAAAGAAAAGGAAGAAAGAATTATAGAATCATAGAATCATAGAGTTAGCTAGATTGGAAAAGACCTACAAGATCATCCAGCCCAACCATCCACCCACCACCAATAACCCCACTAAACCACGTCTCTCAATGCTATATCTGAATGTTTCTTGAACACCTCCAGGGACGGTGACTCAACCACCTCCCTGGGCAGCCCATTCCAGCGCCTGACCACTCTTTCAGAAAAGTAGTATTTCCTAATGTCCAGCCTAAATCTCCCCTGGCGCAACTTGAGGCCATTTCCCCTTGTCCTGTCACTAGTTACAAGAGAGAAGAGGCTGACCCCCAGCTCACTACAACCTCCCTTCAGGTAGTTATAGAGAGCAATAGGGTCTCCCCTGAGCCTCCTCTTCTCCAGACTGAACAATCCCAGCTCCCTCAGCCGCTCCTCATAAGGCCTGTGCTCCAGACCCCTCACCAGCTTCGTCGCCCTCCTCTGAACACGCTCCAGGGCCTCAATGTCTTTCTTGCAGTGAGGGGCCCAAAACTGGACACAGTACTCGAGGTGAGGTCTCACCAGTGCTGAGTACAGAGGGACAATGACTTCCCTACTGCTACTGGCAACACTGTTTCTGATACAAGCCAGGATGTCATTGGCCTTCTTGGCCACCTGGGCACACTGCTGGGTTAAAACCATTGTTTATGACTTCAAGCCCAAAGTTAAAGCCTTACTTTGTACTTCAGCTGTTCCTGGATCTGGCTCTGGACACAGCTCCCTTCCTACTCCATCACTCCCATTTAGCCATCTCGCTCCTCTGCACTGTGAAATCCAAGATTCTCAGCTGCCAGCACACAATGGCTTCCCAAGGATTTGATTTAGGTGCTGCAGAGGAGGCAGTGGCCCTAGCTTTTAGCTGGATCTGTGCATTCTCTGGTAACTGAATTGTTTCTCCCTTTGCTCCCAACCACAGGGAATATCCTGAACTCTTCAAAGGGAGGACCATCCACCACTTGGTGCTGATTGATTTAATTAATTTGAATCTAATTGTCACTTGTTAAACTGATAATCGAGAAGGCAACCATCTACTAACAGTCCGAAATACAAATCACCCATAGCAGAAGTGTTTCTCTTTTAATTAAACAGGATTTCTTTTTGATATTTCAGAGCTTTTCAAATGAGTAGCAAATATAGCTGTTTTCTTTCAAAAAATTAACACCCCCCTTTTAGAATATCATTTTCTAGTTCTGAGTTATAGAATTGTGTATTTAATTATAAAATTTTATTTAGAATTTTAATCTTTTTTAATGCATTATTTTGATTAACGTGTTATTGTTAAGGTCCTGTAAGTCATAAGTCACAAGGCATGGTAGGAAGTTTATTAGAGATGCATTGTGTTGACCTTCTCAAATTATGTCACTTCAATTTTCAAGTAACCCCAGGTTTTTAAATAAGAGTGTTTTCATTGCTGTATTTCATGTTGTGATGGTGCATAGCAGATAAGCTGTATGTATTTAAAGATCTGATTCTAGGAATAGTATGTATATTTTAGTGTATGTACATTTGTATTTACAAGGGAGGTAATGTAAAAATGCTATATACTGAAACATATCTTGCTAGTATTGTTTTCAAATCTGCTCCTTAAGTAAAAGCATTTAATATATGATTTTTATTATGTATTTTCATGAAAACAGATTTTTTACAGGTTTAAAAACCAAAAAGTCTTCATAATGTGGGCCAAGTCTTGTATACTTCAACATAGTGGTGCTGGATGTGCGCAGGAAGCAAAATGCTGGTATATGATGTCTTGCCTTTGGCTCTCTAAGTACTTAATTGAATTAGATCATTACCCATTTATATAGCATTTTCTTCACTTTTAAACTTCTAATCTGAGGGTCGGAATACTTGTTTTTTACTATGTTAACTATTGATAGGCAACAGTTTGATCAATTGTGTAGCTTGAAGTGTGAATGTTTCTGAGCGCATCCTTTAAAGTCTGCATTGTGGTGTCTTTAAATACCGTGTGTATATGAACGTGTTAGTTTCTTTTCCATGGAAAATGATTAGGAGGGCCTGATAGCAGCTGTCACGTTAAGATCCATTTCATCTCATGTCTCCAGTTTCGATCTGTATGAGTTCCTGGTGGCTAACTCCCCAGTTTTGATTCCAGCTTCACTGCCTGTGATAAACATAGACTTGTAGGACCCTGGGCTGGGCTTTGCACCATGAGCTAAACCACATATATTGCCTAAGGTGCTTGGGAGAACAAGTAAGCAAATTAGGTCCAGATTCATCCACTGAAAGATAAATTGTTTTACTAGATAGCCAAAGAACTGCTTAGAAGTAAAGAGTGGCTGAGAAAGTAGAACAGGTGGCAAATCCCAGTGCTGACAAACACAGGATATACAAACCTAGAAGCATGTCAAAATGCATGTTAACTAGACTTTTCAGCTGTAAAATCTAAGGGCCAACACCACATCCCAAGACAACAGATACAAGTTCCAGGTTGATAATTTAATCATTTATTAAGTGGTATTTTAAAATGTACTGTAACACAGTGAATGAGCAAAATAGATGAGCACATGGGCAAAACAAAGAGAGAATCTTTATTTTTGAAGTTGACTTTCCCAGTGTAATCTCTATTGCCAGCAGTGAATACATCAGATATATTTACATTGTATCTGTGTAAGAGGATGTTTGTGGATATGACATATGCTGCTGTGCACCCTTAAAACCTGAGAACTACTCTCCCTCAATACCATGTGCATCTCTGTTAACTTCGGAAATATGCAAGACTGCAGCAATGAACATGGTATAAGAATAAACAGATCCATCGACATATGGATTGACAGATGGTTTAAGACAGATTTTGTCACTTTGTCCCTAAAAATCCAGTGTGAGAGTTAGCTTTTGTGTACACAATGACACTAAGGTGTCAGCCCAGATCATTTCCCTTAACTTAGGAATATTTTGTGGATTTATACAAAGTTTTTATTTGAAAAAGTGGAGGGGTGTGCACACACATTTTGCAGAAATGTACTGGGATTAAGTAATGTAAACCATTTTTATTCTATTTTGAAAAACATTGTGAAGGTATAAATTATGTTTGAACTGGACAAAGATGATGATGTGGCATATGACTGAAAATATATATTTTTTAATAGATGATTCAGCCGCAGAGAGTTTTAATGGCAATGAGACCGTGGGACACAGTTCCAATGCTTCAGGGGGAACACACTGCAGGGAGATGGCAGAAACCAACAGTAATGGCAAATCAAATCTGGAGCAGGATGAGCAGCCTCTGAACCTGAGTGACAGTCCCCTCTCTGCTCAGCTGACTTCAGAATACAGACTAGATGATCACAGCAGTAATGGAAAGAACAAATACAAGACTCTCCTAATTTCTGATCTCAAGATGGAACGGGAGGCAAGAGAAAATGGAAGCAAGGTAAGATGCTTCCACATGCTCCAGATATGAAGTGTGTAGATTAGAAGAGGAAAAGCTTTGTGAGGCCAAACCAAAGGTTATTCCCAGATAAGCACTCACACAATGTGTCTAATGTTTGTCACATCATTACTCAAATGCTATATATGGATTTGTATGCTCTGTTACACATATATGATGCATACGTACGTTAAGTGTATGCAAGTGTATACAGGTGTATACATATACATATAGGCATATATAGTGTGTTCACACTTTAACAAAAATCTGTGCAGTTCTCCATCAGCATGAATTTTATCAGTTTATTTGTTGAGAACTGTCTACATCATCCATTTGAGAGATATAATATGCTATTTAATAAATATACATTATATATATGCTGGGATACACATCTATATGTATATTTATAGATGACCATCTCATTACATGTATTATGTATCTATAGAATGAATCCGTATAAATGTTAAGTGTGTATGCCCAAACAAATTACTATGTGTGAACGAACTATCAGCATCGGAAAGGAACTGATTGGGTTCCTTCCTGATTGTTTGTGTTATGTGGGCACCAAACCCAAATTAAAACTGACAAGTTTGCTTTAAGAAGCTGTAATCCCCTGAGGGCTTTTCTTCATAGTTGCCATTATGTGGGTAAGGAGGAGCACGAATGGTTATATTGTGAATAAAGGCAGATCCTATAGACCAGATAGATAGCTTGATAGATATTTGTCATGAGGGCATACTGTAGGGAGGGTGAAGAAATGACTTGTATCATAGAAATTATCTGTTGTTCTGCTCTGCTCTTATTGGCAACAAGTTCCTGTTCTTTTATCTGATAACTCCCAACTGGATTACTTCTTTTACAGCAGCAATAATAACATGTTAGTACTGGATCTAAATACTATTAATGCTGGTCACTAGCTCTCAGTAGCATACTACAAAATAACCTGACAACATAGGTATACTTTGAATTCCCATGTTTTTTGCAGAGCTTTGAAATATGAGTGATGCGAAAAATCACTTTTTCTAGGCAATCCATAAAGGGATTGTACATGACTGATGCCTGGAGAAGAGCAGTTATTTTCACAAAAGTTTTAACTCCTGTCATTGCCTGTGGAGTAAAAATAAAAACTTGAAATGTTAATTCAAGTGTCTGGTTTTGATGGGTAAAAAAAAAAAAGAGACAAAATAGGAGCTTGTTAGTAGTTCTCCTTCTTGGCCATTCTAGTTTAACAAATCATGTATACCCAAACCTTCTCCACCAAATCTTCATGAAAACTTATTTATCAGCATGGAATGTTTTTGTTTCTACAAATTTTAATTTATTGAAAATGTTCTGAATAACTTGAGTCTGGGAGTGTGTATATACTCCAGTGCAGGATTTATTCAGTACTTTGACTACTGCACAGTGAGTTCCAAATTGGCATATATGAATGGTGTTTTTATTTGCTCCAGGGCACGTTGTTCCAATGAACCTTCTCTAAGCCAGTCACCCAAATATTGATAGACACACAGGCTCTTTTGCCTGAGGTGTATTACTGCTTCTGCCGTTACTCTTGTACACAAATAAGCTTGGTGAAGGAAGGGAGAAATCTTAATGTGGAACTCATTCACAGCTAAGACAAGAATATAACCTAATGTTATTTTCTTTTCAATTTTAATCTGTTTCAACTCAAATGCAAAGAAAAAAAACTTATCAAGAAGTGTTAAAAATCTGTTTGTAATGAGTTGAGATGACAGTCAAAGACAACTCATTCTTTGTTACTCTACAAATTTTAAGAGGTCTGAATCATCCCCCACAGTGATATGCTCTTTCATCACTCACTGTCATCCTACCCACTCCATACTGCTAACAATATGCAAATTTGCCTCCTCTTTTTGTCTTAGCAAAACTCATGTTGATGGTTACAGTTCATTTAAATATATGATTTATTAAGTATGCAGTAAAAATTTTAAAATATGGAGCGAAGACTTCAGGAAGAGCGTACTCCTGGAATGAAAAAAAAGTCAGAGGTTTGTAAGCTAATTGTAGAATGAAAATGTTTTTGTGGCCGCATTCTTATTTTACAAATGAATTCTATTCTTAACTTTTAAAAGTAGTTACAGAATGGTTTTAGGAGTAACATGAATCATTGATATGTTAGAACGAAATGGGCTATACAACACCTCAGTGTTTCATTTGCATACACATTCACATATGTAAATCATTACTATTGTTTTACCTTGTGTGGTATCTTACATGCTAAAAAGTCAGAGGATGTCTTACAAGCCCTACACCTCATCAAGGAGGTCATCTTGCCTTCCCGTGGTGATTCAAGATACTGGTCCCCCACCTCAGAAGAGTGTTCTGGCCATTCCTGAGAGATTCATTTTGAACAATTCAGAAGATCAGGCTCCTAGTTGTTCGCAGTACACACTGGATGCACTTGGGCAAGGGGAACAAAGAACCAGTGAGAATTCTATAATCTTTCATCAAAAAGGAATGAAAATATTAGAAAAAAAAAAACAACCCCAAGTCGGGTTGACAGTCAGAGAGTATTATAATTTAGTAGGAGATAACTCTCACCTACCTGTTTTACCCAGAAGACATGAAGTATGTGGAGTGTTTGTTGAAGTCACCTAGTAATTCTCCCAGCATTTAGCAGAACTCTCACAGCTTCTAAATTCCAGCCATTCGCAGCTGTACAACTATCAGATGTGTGTGATCAGACTTGAGTAATGGCATCACTGGTTGTGATGGGTAAGCAGATGCATTTATTGTAACCTCTAATCATCTTTTCATGAAAAATCATCTGCAGCGTTCCTCGGATATCAAATTGATTTGCTGTTTATTATAATGTAAAATTCTTATGGTATCCTTATGTGGCAAAGAACAGAGAAAAGTTACATGAGACGTTAGTGATGAAAATATCTGGTTTCTTAATATGGGGCAATATATTTTAAGTCACTGGGCTAGCATTGCGGAAGTAATACGTTATGCTTCATCCATTTTCTACAATGGCCCATTCAGTCTCCAGAAGATGTTGCTTGCTGGAGGTGGCCAAATCCCTGTAAAAACCCACAGGCAAAGGAAGGGAGCTGAGAAGATCAGTTGGCTGATGTGTTTCTTACCTGCTGTGTCTGAATCATCTTTTTGGATACTTCATCGTAGGTTTTAACTAACTCAAAGCTGCAGTTTTCCTGGTCAACTTGCACTCATTTGGATCTGTCTGTAGGTTTAAAGATAACTTAAACTGTCACATCAAAGCTGAATATAGCCAGAATGAAAACCAAAAGGATACTTACCTTTAGTGGAAAGTTATCAACATATTATATCTCCTCCACCAAATCACAGATTTTTAATGTGAATTTATTTTTTTTCTTAGAAACCAGTAATTTTCTTAAACTATATTGGAGGTATTTGGTTGTACAACACTATGTTCAAGAACATTTTCTTCACATGTAGTGGTGGGCACCACCTCTTGACAACAGAGTTCTGATTGATAATTGTGTACATGCTATGGATATGTGATCAAAAGAAGCATTTGGAGAAAAAATGGTAGTGTTTCCATCATATTTTCTTCACAAATCTGACAGGCAATAGGCAAATGTTTAATAAAAATGCTCACTTACGTGTTGGACTCCAATTTTTAGAATATCCACTCATTTTAAGCAGTTACATGCTTATGCTATGTAGAAAGTTTGCTAGACAGAGGACTCATTCTGAAAGGGTGAGAGAGTACTGGATGTCAAAACAGGGACAATTAACATTTTCTTAAAATCCATGTTCATAGAGAAACTCATTAGTGATTAGTAAGAAACAGGTTTTCTGGGAATCAGGTTTTTTTGTCTGAAAAGACAGATGAATAATTGGAAATCAGATGACCACATGAACAAATTTCAATTGAACTTTGCAAACTAGCAGAACGCATTATTTAAAGAATGCTCTAATCAGTCTATTTAGACTTTAAAAACTGATGTTGACAACACTCCCTAAGCAAGAATTACATTTCAGAGGACAGTCTAAAATTTCTCATGGGATCCTCAGTTTCAAGCAGCAAGCATGTGTGGTAACCTTTGTGTGGAGTAGTATTCAGTAGTTTCTGTTGCATTAGATATATATATGTAAGTATGCATGTATACTTTTATGTGTATATATATATACGTATGCTTCAAATATATGGTTTTATTGAGCTGATATTAAGAAAGAGATCCTCTAGTGAGAAAGAGATGTTCACATCAGTAGAAATTCCTACAGCCATCTAAGGTTCTACTGCAGTCAGTGGAATTTTGTCTAGATGCAAAAATATATACAGATATCTCAACAGGACTGAATCTCTGTATTATGGAAAACTTATAAAAGTACTAATCTTTAAATATCCTGCAAATGCAATTCTTTGAATTTAAATAGGTAAGTGCATTTATAAATTATTTTTGATCATTATGTGTGAGACTGCTGGGTTTAGTTTGACCATGGTGGAGTCTCCATAGCAATGAGATTTTTGATTTCTGATTCTTGTGTTAATGCTTTTTCCTTCTCTGTACACTGTATTTTGAAAACTCATTATATAACATTATCTCTTCCACATCATTTATTTCATGAAATACGGCAAGCCCATACCTTTTAAATAATTTTATTCCTTCTGCATTGAGTTACAGTAATATAGTATGGGAAAACAGTTTTTTGAGCTAACCAGCCACACTAATATTGTGCTGTATACCCTACATGGATTATAATAAATAGCTCATCATGTGTATACTGCAAAGGACACCCCTCATGTGAAAAACTTCTGTTCTGGGATTTCCCAGATAGAAATATGTGCTACTGACTGTGAATGCCTAGGAGATGCGTTAAAGTGAGGTAACAACACACACCATGTGTTCATTTTGTCCAGATACCTACTAATTGTGGATAGTTGGCTAATGTCTTCTTTTTTTTACATCAGACAAAATTTGTGACAGAAAAATTGGACACCTCCAGGCTCTCTGCATGTACGGCAGGCCAAAAGAATATGAGCTATAATTAGCTTGAGCGTGTAACTGGCTGCATGAAGAAGCACAGAAGATTATTAATTTTTCTCTAAGTCTGAAAAGAAAAGCAGTTTTAAAAGAGAGAACAATAAATAATGATTGCTGCACACAGTGACCTTTAATTATAATACCGCATTCTAATGTAGATAGCATTATAGTTACAATGGCTCACAACACTTCAGAGCTTTCATGTAGTTTCTAAAAGGAAGTCCTTTCTTTCTATAACTCCTTTAATGCTAGGCTTTTCAAATGATTTTGAGGAATTTTTTTTTTCAACCTGATATTAAGAACAGTATTGTTATCATAGACCACCACCTGGGGCTGTTTGTCCCCAGCTACCGCAACTTCAAACTGGTATTGTAGTGGATGCACTTACACTGTTGCAGGTTAGCCTGGCAGGCTGTCCATTTTTAGGAAAGATCCCAGTCTAAGAAGGTTTTAAAGACTGTAAGCTTGCATAAATTCTGAAAGCCAAAGCATACATGAGCTGTGAAGAGTCATTTGAACTTTCTGCATGCTTCTGTAGGTAAAACTTCAGTCATCGTCAGTAGGTAGTCCAGTTGTATCTTCTTGTAACATCTGTTTTGTTGGGGATCAGCGTTACTGAAGGAAACATACTGAATCAAAGCAAATATACAAATAAAACTGATGTAATCTGTTGGTACATGAATCCAGCTAGTTTCCAGAAGTGCACGTGAATTTAGTCACTGTTAGGTTACATATCTGAAAAATAAGGTAGAGTTTCAATGTGTTTCTTACTCATTCTCTCTCTCTTTTTTAAGATAGATACATCAGTATAATATGAATTGTCATTCCTAATATACAGTAAATGCCATCAAACGTGATGTTGAGGCATGTGGAGTCACTGGTTTCCCTCTGCCTGAATGTTTGTTTTCAGGTTTTCCTTAAGAAATGCTCAGAATTTAAGGGATCATGTAACTATTTTTTCAAAGCAACTATTGTCTTCAGGAGTTACAGTGGACTTTTGTACAGACCACTAGTGGCTTATTGAGTTACTTAGGCTGTAATTTATTTTTAAAAATTTTTGATGAAATGTGAAACAATTGTGCATGTACCTGAAGGGAGAGGTAAAATGAAAACTGTAAGAATTTGGCATGTTGAAGAATAGTGTTGGAAATACTATTTACTTTTTTCCTCTTTTCCTTCCACCCTCTCCTTCCTCCCTCCCTTTAAGTTTGTGCTGCCAAGTGCCTAAATTACAGATTATGAACGTGGATTAGGAGTTAGTTGAGGTTTGAGAAAAAACTTTGACAACAACTCATCCTTGTCATAGAACATCTTGCTCGTTTCTCTTGCCTAAAGGTGGATCTCACTATCTCTGTCTGGCAGAAGAAGAAACTAGATTCCTTTTGTATTGTTTTCAGTTGTTATATTTTCCCTCAATTCCACAATCAGACAGAAAGTGTTATTTTATTGACTGCTATTTTGTTAATGTAAGTGCCTTAAGAATCTGCATATCAGGTGTTTGACAGCCTTGTTTTATGGATTGAACATAAAGTCCATGGAAGACTCAGAATGAAATTCTGTTTTCCATTGTAATGAGTACTCTGTGAGGAGGGAAACAAAGTCTGATGAAAGGTGTAGGTAGGACTTGTTACAAAATTTGGTGCTATAGCAGATTTTGAGCAGACAACAACATAGGAGCAGGACAGAATGCAAAACCATCATGATACGCGTCCTGTGAAGCAGCAAGACATCAACCGATTTTAGCCTGTAGTCCTACAAGGTTCCAGCCTGCTTTCACCATTCCAGCCATAGCTCCAAGAAGAGGGTGGTAACTTCTTCCAGCTGTGCCTTAATTGCTATCTGATTGATTCTAGATTTTCATCAAGTCCCTGGAAGTATTTTGTACTGAAACTCAAAAGAAGAAATTATAACACAGGTGAACTGAAGGTGAAATCCACCCTTGCTGCCATTGTGTATATGTGGTGCAAGGCTACATCTTTTGGCTTGCATCTTACGTCTTTGGTGCGTGAAGGCAGGCTGAAATGTTCTGATGAACTGTGCAACTTGTTCTTTCTCTTGTATGCTTAGGTTTGTGCAAATGTGGCAAACACCAGTGTTTTCCACAGCTGCTTTGGGGATACACTGCAATAGAAAGAGACAGATTGCTTTTAATCTGTACATGGAGAACAAAAATTGAATGCAAGGAGTTTTATGGTCTCCTCCTTTTTTCCTACCCACTCATTTACACAAGAATAAGACAAAGTAACCTGTTTTCTCTTTCTCTATCAATTCCTACTTCATACATAGGGTTTATGTATGTTGGTCTCATTGTAAAGATGTAGACCTTTATATTTTGCTTTAGCATTTTATCAGACACCTTGAGTTTTCTTTCTCCTTCTTTTAGAAAGTTAGAAAGTTGAGAAAATAGCCATGTTCTAGCTCCAAAAGTAACTTTATTGCTAGGAGAAACCTACATAGAAGAAAAAAGTTTTTTTTCTTTTTTTTCCTCTGTTCTATGATAGGGGAATTGTTATAGGCCGCTGAGAAGCTTTCTGGTATTGAAAATTTGATGTTATGTTAAGGATCTTTTTCCTTAAAAAATAAATTTATGAGATGTTGTCTTTTCCAAACTTGAATCTTCTGAATTTGAGGGTTACTTGTAATAAATGGCTGAAGAGAATGCTGTTATAATGAGAAACAACTACAGGTGCATGCAAAAATTAGTGCATTATTTGTCAGGAAATATGAATGCTCTTGGATTCTCTAGCAGTTGCATTCATTAAAGCCCTTTGTTTATACTAACATCAGTTCTATGTCTAATTCCTCCTACTGCAAGTACATTTAGTAGCTGGTTTTCATGTTCCGTGAAAACCCTTGAAAATGAAATTGGTTCCCTGCAGGGAACTCATTACAGTGATGCAAATCCAGATCAGTTAAGCTGAAGTTGATGATGTTACTTCAGATTTACATATTTGTAACAGAGAATACAATCTAGCTCTGTATGCATATGAAATCACAGCTAGTGTATAACTGGCAAGGAAGAGAATATTTTTTAATGTGACCTTTTATAAATTTTCTCAGATTTTTTTTAAAGGAACAAATGCATACTGGTCAAGTAGCAGACAGTTGTGCTGTTGATTCCAGATTGCATATGTGTTACTCATAGATCCAGCTGTCTGTCTTCATTCACACCTACCTTTGGAGCCACTGGTCCCTCACACTGGAAAAGAAGCAGTTGCGCCTGGAAGTGATGCAGAATTTTGTCCACCTTGTTTTTAGTGGCTGGACATCTGTTCAGTCAAGTGAAAAAGCTATAAAGGGCAGCAGCAATCAATGAGGTAAGGTGTGTGAAATTACTACTTTTGTCCCTATGTATAGCCAAGAACTTTTTATAACTCAACAGCCTGGGAACATCTGTCTGTATCTTTCAGGAAGATTCCTGTTGACTTCAACCTGGGTTTGTTCCTGACAGATACCTTTAGGACTGGGTCTTGTTACAGTGGATAATATCTTAAGTCCCTCACTCTTGCTTTTGTGTGTGTGCTTTTTTTCTTAGCAGGGAAAGTGAATTTATGTTGAAATTGTACTGAGTCGAATGTTCACAGCAGCTTTTTCTTCTTCTTCCATTATCACAGCTCTTCTACCAACTAGAGAAAGATAGCAAATCTTCCTCTTGGAAGATTAAATACTATTTGATGGTAAATTGAGCAAGATATAATGGGGCAGCAATAATTGCTACCCGCTGCAACTGCATTTAGTCTTAATATTATTTACAGCTGATGAACTGTCATTTTTTTATTTTTCAGATGACAGAGGTTGAAGAGCTAATCCTCAAAACGGATCTGTGATGAATGGCTTGATAATTGGCCACCTTATATTTATGATATTCCTCCAAAACTATATCGTTATTTAAGAAATTGATAATCCTGAAACTCTATCCTAAATTTTTTCTTATGATATTGAATTATTTTCTGTATACTAATTCTGCTGCTGATGAAAGAAGTTAAAGGGTTTTTTTTTTCCTTTTTTTCTTGAATGACTTTTATACCAACATGTTGTTGAGGTTTTAAAATAAATATATTTTTTATTAGTTCTTACAGACATCTCCCTTTCTAATCTTGTTTTTTTTGTTGTTGTTGAATGAATGCCAGTAGTCAAATGCCTTGCTGCATATATTTGACACACCTGCAAACATACTGTGCTTTTGTGTGTTTTCCATTTTCCCTCTCTAGGTGGGAATAATCAGGCACAATAGAACACTGAATGCTATTTCAGATCCTCACTTATTCAGGTAACTGTATTTGCAAGGTGATATGAGAGAAACAAATAGGTCAGTTTTTAAGAGAGGAAGGAAGGAGGGACAAGTAGAATCCACCTTTAAAACTATTTAATTATTCTGCTCTCTTTTATCTTTGCTGCTTGTCTTTTAAGCATCCTTTTGCTGCCTTGGCTTTTTCTGTTAATTATCTTCTGTTCTACTCTATTTGCTCCCAAAGACTCCTTGGAAGACCTAGCTGAAATTTTCTGTTTACAAATAAAATAATAGGTGTAGGTAATAATATCAATTACCAGAAAAGGTCATTGTAAGGAATCACCTGAGTTACTGTGTCTCTCCCTCTTGAAATGGTGACCTATGTCATAGACTGAGGGTCCACAAAAGCTCAGCTCACTAAAAGCCAAAACATCCATGAAGTTCTGTTTAATAACCTTCAGCTTTATAAGAAACAACAATTGTGCGGCTGGATTGTGACACAGGAAAAATGTGAGGTATAGTGGAGTCATCAGTGATGCCACAATCCCTAACAGTCTGCTTTGAGTTTTGTTTGCCCTATGTTTCATCAAAAGATACTGCCTTATATGTCAGCTCTACCAGTGACCAATTTTGTATACTTCAAAGACATAAAGAAAAATGCAGCATCTAAATCCATTATTGTGACAGGGAGGGAATGGTAATGTAGGTAAGCAATAGAAGCTGTGAAATATGTGCTATGTTAATTAAACTCAATCCAAAGTCATTGATCAAATAATCTTTCAAAACACATGGTAACAAATAAGCCACTGGTTGATATGAACATTACAGAACAGTATTCTTGTGTAAGCAGAGAAAAACCATGGGAACTGGTTTTGAGTACTGTGTAAACAAATGTTTATTTTTCAATGGGTACTGATGACAAAGTATGGAAGTGTGAAGTATGAAAATATGCCGCCAAAGGTAGGGGTCTATAACTCATGTTGAGTTTTCATTCCATCCATAGAAGTGTTATGCAACTAACATGAAACATTATACATGTGTAGAATTTTTACTAACCTGCTGCTTCTTGGAGCTCACAGGACTTCTGTATACTCCACATGTTGCTCGGATCTTGGCATAGTACAAGCATTTCCCATACAGATGCTTGTTCTCCTCAGCTGTTTTGGTCACATACTATCATTCTCAGCATCCCTTTGCGTCTATGCAATCTGTTTTCTTAATTCTTCCCATCACAGGATTGCCATGCTCTACTCCCTTGATCTTATAGGTAACAATACATGCTGTTCTTTTCCTATTTACACATACATTCACAGAAGCATATATGCACTATATATATTACACATACATTCACAGAGGCATATATGCACTATATATATGCAAATATGTACATGTGTAAATATATTTATTTATATAATCTTTTTTTCCCATTGTCTGATGACAACAGTCATATTCAGTGGCCATGACTGGAAGTTGAAGGCATCATATGGATGAATCAAGAGCATACAAAGTCTTCACATCTCTTCTTGTTGAGGCATCTGCAGTACCACACAGCTAACCTTTGTATACAGGTGCTCCAGTGGACAAGAGTGTGTGATGGTCTTTCATGTGCATTTTAATTAAAATGAGAATGTTATCTTGTGTGTTGCTTCTGACTCCATTATATATTTGATGCTTGGGTAGAGCTTATGATGTAGTGTGTTTCCTCTGCTCATGTTTCTCATGGACTTCGGGAATTGTCTTACTCCATCAGGAAGATCCTTTGCAGAACTATTCAGAATTTCAACCCTGTATCTGCTGCCCTTGAGCTCCTGGGCTGTGCTGTGTCTCAGGATAGATAAGAAAAGCAGAGAAAGGTGAGTTGATTTCCTTAGTGTTTAGCATGAATGGCCCCAGTATGGCATGTCCTCAGCCCTCAGCATTATCCTATGAATTCTACATCAGCACTCAAAAAGACACATGGATATTCTTTGGGCCTTTTGTATTGAATCAGCGATATTTAAGTTTTTGCCCCCTCCCCTCCCAAATGCATGTGTCTTTGTTACCTTTGTACAGTTAATCACAATCTCTTAAAAAATATTTTACAGATGGACCCCCGTGGGACCGAACATCTGTCAAAAACTGTATTGAAAAATTAAAATAAAGGTTTTTAAACTTCCTGTTTCCCTCAGCGTGTTTGCTTAGAGGGAATAGCTGATTTTAGTGGAAAAGAAGAATCTGGGGCATGTGTGACACTCTACACCCTTTTGGCTCAGCCAGGAAATGGAGGAACAGAGAGACGATATGCAGGCATCTTATGGAATATGCTTCTTCCACTAGTGCACCTTAATGATGACTTTCTTACAAAGTTTATGCTTCTGTGTGAATCACTAGATGCATTTTAAAATCCACCTCTATACATAATAATACAATTAATGTCTACTCAGCCTTTAGGAAGTACATGCAAGTTTATCTAATAATGAAAAATGATACTGGAATCTATCATGGATTTGAATATGTGATATAACACTGAGAAGATGAAAAAGTTGCAGTACAAGGAGAGAATTACATTAATAGAAATGAAGCAAAATGGCAGTTTCTTCACAGATGTTCTCGCTGGTTCTTACCAATTAATAAATGGTATTTTGTTTCAGAAGATGAAGTTTCTAAAAGACTCAGTGGTTGAAACTTATTTTTTTGAAAACGGGTTGGAATTGAGATAAGCTATTTTTACAATGACTGTAAACAACTATTCCTATGAAAGTAGGTAACACACAAAACTGTTCTATGTAAGATAGTTGTTCTTTTCATAAATATTTGTTCTAATTAATGTGCAATTTATTTGGAATGATTGTTGGCTTGTAGAAAAGAGTGAAAACTATTTCCTTCTGTGCAGGTGCTACTAGATGATGTTCAGCAGTGCAGATATTCTCTTCTGGGCTTAAAATCCATCAATCTGTAGAAGTATCTTCACAGAATCACAGAATCGCAAGGGTTAGAGGGAACCTCTAGAGAGCATCAAGTCCAAGCCCTCTGCTAAAGCAGCTTCCCTGCAGTAGGTTGCACAGGAGGGTGTCCAGACGGGTCTTGAAAATCTCTAGAGAAGGAGATTCCACAGCTTTCTGGGCAGTCTACTCCATCTTGAATGCTTAAAGAGCCTAAATGGCTTTCAGCCTCTTAAACTGCTAGTTCCTTGGCATAAACTTTTGAAAAACCTGGTGTAGGTGTCTATAACTCACAGTCCATAGCAGATCTTAAGCCCTGCATACATAGATGGCTTGGTGTATAAAACCCTGGACAGGATATTTATTTTTACTGCAGTAACCATGCCAACTGAAGATCATTCTCACCAAAATAAGAGGTAGGTAATTATTAAGAATATCTCTAAACTGTGTTGAAGTGTTGAGATCACCTCCTATTTTCCTTACTTTTCTGTCTTTCTGTCTTTCTGTCTTTCTGTCTTTCTGTCTTTCTTTCTTTGTTTTTTTCCTGTATGAAATTAGCAGGAAGTATGCTGTTTTGATTTTACTCTTTTCCTGTAGTTAGACTTTTTAAAACCACATTTAATGCAAACTTTCTAATAACTAATTCTAATGACTGACATTTCCATAACTTATATCTAAGCCTGTATATCTCAAATAACAAAAAATGAATTTAGGCTGTATGAATCTACCATTCCACTGTGAGGCACTTGTTATCTCTACTTCAGCTGTTTTGCCTGTAAGAGGTAGGCAGTGTCAGTGGACTTTTGATGAACCTTTGTTGTCTTTTCCTAGTGGAGAATTATGTTCCTTGACGTTTATACTCACTGTAATATTACATTTTAGATGTGTTATTTAACATGTATAATTCATACTGTTACTTTAATTTTTAGGATATGCTATTTCTAATAAGATAATTCTGTGCATAATAACTTTCTGCAGCAGAAATGAGAAATCTATACCTTAACAGATGTTTTAATTGCTAGGATTTCCTTTATCTTAATTCTTTTATGTAGCATGTATGTGATTCTTGAAGCATTAATAAGAATAAATCAGCTTAACATTGGATCGCCCTGTGAGGCAAGCATATTCCATCACTGTCTATTGATTAGAAATGCAGGCGTGAACATACTTCACTGACTTCTGCAAAGTCAAACAATCTGTAGGAAAGCTGGAGTAGAGATTTACTTACCGTTCGCAATTCTTGATCATTAATTACAGTACCAGTCCATACCTCCAGACATTGTAATTCAGTTTCAGTAGAGTTAGAGTCAACTTCAATTGAATAGCAGTTGGAAAGGTTCCTCTGGATTTGTTAGCATAGCCGGAATTAATTTTTTTAGAGCTTAATTTCTTCACCAGAACTGTGAGAATGAAAATTTCACTGTTTCTCTTGACAAATATATCCATCTCTAATCATAAAAACATATGTACGTTTACACATGAGGACAACATTGTTGACATTTACATGAATAAACCTTATTTGCCTTAGAGGTTTCCATTAAAAGTAGTCATATAAGTTCCCTGTATACTGTATGTGCATAATACAGAAGTTAGAACCTGTGTGAGTTCATCCTTGTTTCAGATGGTAGAATGGGATTCAGTTGCATACACATAGGCATTTGGCACCTTTGAAGGGATGCTCGGCTGATCTGTGCCAAGCATACGCTTTCTGGAAGTATGCGTGCCTCACACTGGCATTGTGGCATGTTTCCCAGCTTCGTGTAGTGCTCTTATTCCATCCTAAAACAGAAATGGGGCTCTGGGGCTTTTGATGTACTCACTGACTAAAGGAACAGGGGCTGTTTAGTTTGGGGAAGAGGAGGCTGAGGGGAGACCTTATTGCTCTCTTCAAATCACTGGAAGCTGATTGCAGTGAGAGCAGGGCTGGTCTCTTCTCACTCTTTTGGTGAGAACTATTGGTGATAGGTGGACGGTTGGACTGGATGATCTTGTAGGTCTTTTCCAACCTTGGTCATTCTATGATTCTATGATTATCACTGGTGACAGGTGACAGGACAAGGGAAATGGCCTCAAGCTGCGCCAGGGGAGGTTTAGGCTAGATATCAGGAAAAACTTCTTTCCAGAAAGGGTTGTTAAGCACTGGAACAGGCTCCCCTGGGAGGTGGTTGAGTCACCATCCCTGAATGTGTTCAAAAACCGTTTGGATGTGGTGCTCAGGGACATGATTTAGTGGTGGGTTGTTAGAGTAGTATGGTTAGGTTGCAGTTGGACTTGATGATCTTGAAGGTCTTTTCCAACCTGAGCAATTCTATGATTCTATGATTTTGATTCTATGATACAATTCCCTTTAAGACTGTCCTGCAGGTCTATACAGGCTTCCCTCTGAGTTCAGAGTACTTTGGTACAAACTGCAGTTAATTCCCTGGCCTTACAGAGTTGGGCAGTGTACAGCTATTATTTTGCTGATTGCACCATTGATTGATCTAAGTAATTACTTGAGTAAGTAACCAAAACTGAAAGAATTGCAGAACAAGAGCGTAGGAGTGTCAGAATGATTGTCTGAAGCTGCATGGCAGTGTGATTAGACAAGTAACTTCTGTTTAATTATTTAAAAAAGGCAAAATGAACATATCAGTTAAAATCACAGAAGCATTGCACTTTAAATCTACTTTTCTAAATTTATGTGTGAAGTAGGAGTGTACATGTACATGTGTGTACCTGTCTAGGAAGTTGTTTGACTTCCTCAAGTATTACTTCTTAATATACAATTCTTGTTCTATGGTATATGTAACTTACTTGGCTGAATGCTCTCCAGACTGCTAAATTTATTTCCTTCTTACTAGGCATACTTTCCTTGTACTTCTGGCAAGTGCTTTGACAGTGTGCCTTTATACACATTTTTAAATTAAAAATCCTTTTTCCAGCAGACTACTTTTTTAAATTTATGTATTTCAGCCACTACAGACACATAACTAATGTTGGCACCAACAGATCCTTGCACCAGTAAATACATATCATTTATTGGTTTTACAGGCACTGAGCAATGTGTGTACCATTCACTCTTTCTAGGCAAGTGTTAACTGAAACAAGTAACAGAGAAAACATGAAAATTTTCAAAAATTAAGAACTTTTAACTTTAAGTACCAAGGAATGTAGAGCACTGAGGACAATAAACCTCCACTAGTCCTTCATTTCTCCTGCAAATCAGAGGCTGAGTGTGCACTAGCATCTTTCTTCTTGCCTTCTTTGAAATTGCTTTGTCAGCAGGACATAAAATTTCCACAGACATGCAGCTACTTTATTCCTTCAGTTCCTCTGACTATCCTCTATAAGTGGCATAATTTACCTTCTACGTTATTGCCTCTTGTCTCCTGTGTTGTAGGGACCTTTTCCTCAATCTGTTTTACAGGTTAATCCAAGTCAATTATGCTGCATAATTATTGAGAGAATTCAGCTTAAAATTGGATCTGCTCTGTATGGCGGTCTTCTGTTCATACAGAATTATCCTAACAGATGATCTTGTGAATTTCAATCCCTCTTCTTAGACTTGTGCCGGCGGCAGAAGTTTCCTGTTGCCTCTGGTAAAATACATGAAGGCAGAACCCAACAGAGGAGTCAGAAAAGCTGCCCATTCAAAACCCAGCTCACAGTCCAAGTCTTATGTTATCACTGACTTAGTTCAGTGACCTTATCTTGTCATTGTTCACTTCAGTAAAAAAAATATTCAGAAAGATAATTTATTAACTAGAACAAGTAGTGAGTTTAGCAGGAATGGAAGAGATTCCCTACCTGGTCTTGGAAGAATACATTTCAGGTCATTGCTTTACCTTTGAAAAATGTATGAAAAGCAGACAAAATTATCAACATGCACAGAAACTAATGTACTATTATGGAGACTTTAATTTAGTAAATAACATGCAAAATGCAATTAACAGAATTTTCACAGAGAAGATTTGTTATAGAGTTTGTTGGAATTGGGCAAAATTAGATGCAATAGTATTTTTTCAAGATACTTTTGAAGAAGCTGTTCCCAAAGTTTTTCTAAGTAGAGACTAAGGAAGAGAACGATCCTATATGTAGCACTTGAAGACAAGAATGGCAGCAGAGCACTGAAGGGAAATATTTCAGCAAGCAGAACATCAGCACTTAGAGTGCATCTGAGCATCAGCATTGCCAGAGAGCAGCAAGAGTAAGTCTCCTCCTCCCAGACGGAAGGCAAACGGAGAACTGAGAGTGGCACAAGAGCAGTGTCCTCTCTGATGTGAGCCCAGCCTCGCAGCCAGTAGGGCAGGTTTGGTGGCAATAGCAAGTCCCACAGGACTCCCAGAAACTAGTGACAAGCTACAAGATGACTCAGTGTGGATAGGGCAGGTAGCAAGCCAGAGCAGCCCATGCGGTAGCTGGGGCTGGGGCTCTGGTCTGAGCTTCACTGGGGCTGCTGGGCTGAGGTGGATGGATGGCAGTCCCAGGAAAGATGATCAGGGCAAGCAAGTCTTGATATTTCTGACAAGGATAGGAGTTCACAGCGGAAAACAAGCGACAGTGGTTAGAAAATGAAATGTTAGCTTCAGAGCCTGCTCCTATCTCATCCTGGAGAACTTGCATTAATTCTGCAAGGACAAATTTCCATGGGATGTGTTGAGGCTACCACCAGCTGTCTTGCACCACAAAGATGTTTACCTCTGTCCTTGGTGGAAAAATTAGAATCTAAGACACAGGAAAGCAGAAAGAAGGCTTTTAATTTCACAAATCATTTGGGTTCACCAATCCTGCCCTAAAAAAAACCAAAAACAAATAAAACTTGTTTTTATCTTTAATTAGTTAATTGAGGATATTGCAGTTTTCAGTGACCAGATCAAGTACAGCACTAACCAAGGCAAAACACTTTCTGGTATGCGAAGTTAAGGTGTAAAGACTACTTCCACAGCTCTAGTTATTTAAAACCTGTATGAGCTCTACAAAAAAATAAGACAGTAAAGGCTTAATTTTGAATATATGATCCCGGTCAGTAGTGGATCTTTGGAAGCACATTAAATCAGTGATTTGCTGGTGGTCATTAGAACTGGTTGATGCTGTGCTTTTTTTGGATAAAAAAATAATTAAAAAATGAAAAAAGATATTGTTGATACCTTACCCAAGGAGTGGCACATAGGTTGATCTATTTGTACAGAATAGAAAAAGAAGTGAAGCTAAATAGGCCTCATGTTTATTTCAAAGCTTTTTATAAAACAGCTTCTAAAATACTGACCTTAGAAGCAGTGAGTGTAGTCTACAAAGGAAAATCAAGTCTTGTAGTGCTCCATCTCGAAAGAGGTATTTTTAGCCCCAACATTTTACATGGTTTGTGTGCAATGATGCTATATTTTCTTCTTAATTTTAACAAGATAAGAAGTAAGGATTACTTGTTTATATAAGATATTAGCATGAGCATATTACAAAGCGTTTTGGGAGTGCTGGTAGGGCAAATATTTCCTTGTGCTTAGTTTTCAGTGAGACTCCCTTTGGAGTGAGTGATGGATCAGAACAGAAGGTTCTCCACGTCACGTTGGATGATTTTATTCCATCTTTTTCTAAGGTGAGAGCAGACCTGAGAGACTGCAGGGATATTTTTTGTTAATTCCACTTATAACAAAGCATCCGAAAAGATGTGTTAGTGCAGAGACAGCTTCCTTCTTTATTCTGGAGATTGTCTCAAGAATGGCTCGCAGGGAGTTCTTTTGCAAATCAAGAAGTCTGAGATAGTAAAATGTGGTGGTCTGGCAAGCAGAGTTCTAAGTTCTTCTCCAGTTTTCTCACACTGAAATGCTGTTGAGTAGATTGTGTATCTTCACTGACTTCTGAAAGGCTGGAAAGTAAATGGCAGAAATTTTTGCTTTCAGCTTCTAAAGCTGGATTGTTGTGGTTTTAAAGAAAGCTTAGGTTGTTCTAAAAGTCATGTGGAGCTTTGATTAAGCGTATCATGTAGAATTTATTAGCAATTAAAAACTATCGGACGGTCCATTTGTCACACGATGTTTTCAGAGCAGAGCCTTGGAAGCAGTATATGAAAGGGAATGTGG
The DNA here is from genome assembly GCF_002078875.1 of Numida meleagris. Taxonomy (NCBI): domain Eukaryota; kingdom Metazoa; phylum Chordata; class Aves; order Galliformes; family Numididae; genus Numida; species Numida meleagris. The sequence goes on along the minus strand of NC_034410.1, from coordinate 105,554,964 downwards.
CTGTGTGCAAACATATTACTTCACACATTGGTTAACCTCTCATAGGTTTGCTAAATAAAAGTAATTACTGGGAAAGTTGGATATTTTTTTAAAACATCACCTTATGAAATCACCTTCATGAAAGTTATTTCATGCCTTCAACAGATTTTACATTTTTTTTGCCTTCAATCAAACTGTGAAGTTAAATTACATTAAATAAATGAAGATTATCTCTCAGCCTTATTCAGCATAGTGAACTACATAATGATGCCATAGAACGTATTCATACTTATACATATTACCAGAAAAATAATAGTACATGCCCAAAGCACTATGGAAGGAGTTAATAAGCACAGGATTCTTCTCTGCATGGATTCCTCCCACACACCACTTTGAAATTTATTCTACCTAGAGCAAAGATTTACAAGATACTTCTCATGTCTATTCAAAGCATGACTTTGCACAAAAATAGGTTTGGATGCAAAATGTTCTGTAGAGATTTGATGCCAGACTGCTCTTGTTTTACTCATGACCCAAGTAAGAATTTTTTTTTTTTAATAATCTTGATTTCAAGGAGTTTCATCCAGAAAAAATACCATTTTGCTACCCATATGGGGTTGTTTATTCTATGAATGTGAAAAGATCTGTTTGTTGTGGTGCTGATCATTGCCTGGATTTGTTTTCTAAGGAAATGTCTTCAGCTCTGTCTGTCTGTCCCTGCCTAACCTTTGAAACTACTGACAAATTTCAATCTAATTTGATAAGCTGGGTATCTTGACAAAGTTAAGTTCCTACAAGTTCAATCTAAACCTGCATTTGACTTAAATAGAAAGCTCCAGGTTGCTTTGTTCATGATGGTCTTTTATTTTGAGAGGCAGAAGCTGCTTGGGTAATCTATATTCTCCTAGCCCTCCACATGCCACAAACTCTCTCCATGTAAGAAGTGAGAGAGATGTGGAGTGAAATCGAGAAGGCATGCTGGCGGAGACTTGGGGGTCTAAGTCAACGGGCTGTCATGTTCCTTCAGTTCTACTTATTGAAGATAAATCTGTTTAATAATTTAATATACTGGCTATTTCTGTAAAGGAATCACTGAGTGGTTATTAAAGCTATTCCTTTACAGGACTCACAGAGATCATCTATGACTGCGAGAACAACTATAGAATCCCTGTATTTCGTTTGTTGCTTATGGCATTGTTGAAAGAGCTTACTGCATAGAAAAAATCAATGGCTTGAAGACAAGTTGTTGCATTCATTTGAAAATAGTCCAGCAGTTGCAAAATTTCTTGACAGGACTGCAGAAGTCATATTTATGAGAGAAAACCAATTTCTATATACTTTTATTGCCTGTGTGATGTTACTTTAATACTGGAAAACAAAGCTAATAGTGCCCTATGCCATATGTGAACAGATCCTATTATGGGTATTGCAGGCTCAGGGCCTGCCTTACAGACAGGTAAACTGCTATTTTATAAATTCTAGCATTGCAAAGCTTGAAGGTGCATATACGTTTAGAAACTGCACTGGCACGTATATGTTTTAGGAATACTATTTGGGGACCATTTTCTGAGTAATAACGTTTTCATTTGTAATTTGGAAAATCTGGCTGTAATCCCCAAGCTACAAAATAAACACACTGAAACCTTTGCAGGAACCCTACAAATTCTTCACAGCGAGCTGAATCGCAATTTCACTGTGGACTCTGACAATTAGAGACTCTTTGCTCCTGATGTCCAGGGCCTGTTTAGATTACCAGGTGAAACACTTTCTAGTTGCCCATCAGGGGGATCTCAGAAAATGAAATTTTTTAAAAAATCAGAAAGTAAGAAGAGCAGATGAGTTTGTTTTCTGTTTTATGTAGCTCTCTTTAAATTTACACAATTCAGGCAGTACTGTCACCCTTAGCCTGCACACTGCTGAGTTTGTCAGTCATAAGGAAGCAGTGAAGATCTTTGGATAAAAACTCAATGTTCTCTTGGTATGTAGATCATAGAATCATAGAATGCCTTTGGTTGGAAGGGACCTTAAAGCCCACTCAGTCCGACCCCTGCTGTGGGCAGGACTGCCACCCACCAGCTCAGCTGCTCAGGGCCCCATCCAACCTGGCCTTGAGCACCTCCAGGGATGGGGCACCACAGCTTCTCTGGGCAGCCTGAGCCAGGGCCTCACCACCCTCTGAGTGAAAAATTTCCCTGTCATCTAATCTAAATCTTCCCTCTTTTTATTTAAAGCCATTCCCCGTTATCACTATCAGACTGTGTAAAAAGTCAGTCCCCCTTCTGCTTGTAAGCTCCCCTCAAGTACTGGAAGGCTGCAATGAAGTCTCCCCAGAGCCTTCTCTTCTCCAAGCTGAACAAGCACAACTTGGAGAGGTGCTCCAGCCCTCTGATCATCTTCGCGGCCTTGTCTGGACCTGTTCCAGCAGCTCCGCATCCTTCTCGCCAAGCCTTAATCCTAGCAGATAAACCAGCTTTGGCTATTCAGCTGCTTTTTTCTCCTTCTTCATATAGTCATGTCTCATCTGTCTCTGATGAAGCACAGTAGGCAGAACACAGGTTTGTGGAGGAGAGTGTTCAGAAAGCTGCAGGGATGCCTGTACCAGTGGATCACACCAGCTGTGCGTGGCTGGCCAGGCACACAAAGGAAGGTTGCCCAGGCAGTGCATGTACAAAAGAAGTCGTTCTGCTTATATTCATCCAATCTCAATACTCACTTAGGGAAGGGGAACTTCACTAAACTTACCCTTGTCTTTAATTTTCTATGGTTAATTCCTGCCTGCTTACTGGTTTCCTGTTTGTGGCCCAGAGACACAACAGAGCAGAATCATTGCCACTTCCATTGATGATGACAGGAGTGCTCACAGAAAACACTTCGGTCTCACATTCTCTGCATCTTCAATCTGGGCTTAGTAAAATGCAATAGATGAAGTCTAAGTTTCCCATGTATACTCCAAAAGGATCTCATAGCCTGTCAAGATCACAGCACTCCGTGCACTGAACTCTGAATGAAGTTCACATGAGTGAATGGGTTGAGTTCACAGTGTAGGCAGTTGCATCATAGAAGGGGTGCCGCTTTCTCAAACTAGATATGGTTATTTTTATTTTTAAAAATATTTTTCTATTTTGTTGTCCTCTCTGTTGTTTTAATTTCATATGTTTCAAATATTTCATAGAAAAGTAAATTGAAATGGACATGGACTTTCAAGGTTTAGGCCAGCTCAGATCTGGATGTGAGCTTTCCAGCTAGCTCTCTGAATAGGATAAATTGGACTAACATAGGATCAACTCTCTTTTTCCTGGACTGGTGGGGGAAGAAAGTTTAAATAATTTGGGTTGGATCAAGATGTAAGGAAGTTCTAGTAACTGTTCACTGCTCCATGATTATGTATTTGTTGAGTAGTGAAATGAAAATGAGAAAATGCACAGCTTGCTCTTACTTATTCTGTTTTTCTGCTATACTTCTAGCTGTTTTTTCTCCCAGAGGTCTTCCTTTATAACAGTGTAGGTTGGATGCTGTGTTTGAAGGAAGTGAAGTTCTTCCAAATAGGATTTCCTAGACTGCTAAGGGAATTCTCGATTGCTAAATGGTGACAGGAGTTAAGGCTTGTGCAATGTTTTAGTTAGCCAGAGTGAATGCACATAAGAAAGAGTCTCTAGAATTTACAACTCAAAATATCTCTACTAATAGAAGCTAAACATTTTGTTTGATGTAAATGAATTTGGGCTTTTACACACCAGCTGCACTAGATCGTGTTAGAAACTCTGTGCTGCTTGATGGCTGTATGGTTCCTCTAGCTGAACTCAAAGTACCAATGTGACAAATATTTTGCAGTAAACAAAGATTATGCAGCTATAAGAAATCACAGAGAGTAGCGGAGCGCAGAGCCAAATTCAGACGCATCTTTTTGTGCTGGATAAAACTTTGTGCAGGACAATTCTTACAGACCTGAGAGTTTAAGAGGCTGCATGAAAAAATTAGAGGGCTCCCTTGTAAAGAAGCCACACAAAAGCTCTAGCATGCTTTGGTGTCAAATACATTACTAATCTTTGTCCAAATGAAGAAGTGCTGTTCTATCTCAAGCAGGCCAGATGATGGATTACAGTGAAAGTTTCTCTTTTTTTGAGGAGCTCACATAAACTACAATTTGATAGAGATATTTAACTACTTTGGTAGGGATTTAGAAGGATACTGAGATCTCTCTGATTCTTCTGGGGAAGAGCACTTGTTCTTCCATGCCAGTATGCTGTTTGCTAGAATCAGTTCATTCAATAGTTTGTTCAGGAACATAGCCAGTGTGGATTTAGGACTGAAAGGTTCTTTTGTCATTTCTGCTTTTTGGTGCTCTTTTTGCTGAATGCTAAGGATACATTGGCCTGGAGGACTGAAGTTTAGAGATTGCCCTTACGAGATATTTTCCTTCAATACTCGTATGGTTACTGTATTGTACTAACCTCAAGTGATAGATTTGGCTTACTCTAATACAGCGCTTCCTTTGGCGCACTACAGTGAGAGCTTTATTTGTCCTTCTCTAAGCAAGGAAAAGGAAACTACGAGCCATTCACATAGATCAGTCTAAAGATTTATTTGCAGCAGATAAGTAGGGAACTAAGCAGTAAATCTATTCCACCTACTTCAGCTACAGACATCTAAGATGCTCTCCCACCCAAGAGACTGGCACAAACCAGAAACACCTCCCACCAGTTCAGGAGCACTCTCTTCATCTGTCCCCTCTTGATTGATCTGGAGTTCTTAATCTCCCCACCTGGCCCTCAAGCAATAATTAAGGCAATTAGCCTCTGCCTCCCAGGGCTGGTTGCTAACTCAAATCAGCTGATCTACCTCCAGAGACAAGTTCAGTGAAGAAAAAAAGGTTGCTGCTATAAACAGATAAATGCAAAAAGGGAAAAGCAAGAACAAGATAGGCTTTTTTTCTTGTGTTCCTTATACTTCTCTGTAATTGGTATCCTCTTCTGTTGCATATGCAACATATTTGTGTAATATCCTTGTTGTGTTCCCAGCTTCCCCTCAAAGCAATGGATAGTTAAGAAATCATCCGATAACTAAGATCAGGTGTAAATGGTTGCTCGATATGAAGTAGTTTTGAGGTTATATGCAAGTCATTAATCAGTTGGTTTTGGTGGTTGTTTTTTTGTTGTTTAGTTGGGGTTTTCCTTTTGTGAGTCTGTCTTGCAATGTTACCATTAACATCTTTTTTCCCCTCCAGTCTGTATTTGTCAAGATGTAAGTGGTCAGTCAGGCTCACATGATCAGTAGAGAAAGAATAACAGGGGAGTCTCCTCTCACCCATCCTGGCATATGACTCTAGTGACTGAGCAACACAATGTGAACGAGGGAGAGTTTAAATTTGTCGCAAACTATAGAGACAGGCGAGTTAGATTTCCCTCCTACACTGCTTCCACAAGTTGTTTCTTAATCTCCTTCTCAAAGATTTGTATTGCTACTAGGCTCAGACTGAAAAGGAGAAAGGTAAGAGAACATCTGAATTGCCATTGTGTAGGAATAAAGTAAGAAGGAGAAATCAGTAGAGGAGAGTGTACAGTAAATTTGGAAAAAGCACACCAAGAAAGATCCTTTTTATAGCATTGTTAAAGCATTTTCCTCTCTTGTTCTAATCACCAATTGCAGTCCCTCGTTATTTCATGCTCTTTCTTTGTGTCCTTTCTTTCTCATATGAGTAAGGATAAAAGTAAAATTTGGAAGTGCTGCTCCTCCTTCTACTTTGGAAAATACAGGTCCGCAGCTCAGCAGCTAACCATGTGTTTAACACATCCAGCTGCTGTGCAGTCATAGGAAGACTTCTCAGGGAGTTGCTGAGTTCCTGAACCTCAAAAAGCACTCTTTTGCCAAAGTCCTAGCATAAAAAGGGCAGAGGCATCCTTCATCTTCATTTCTTTCTTTCTACTTAGCGAAAACAAATGCTCCTGTCCTTTACTCCTGCTCTTGTGGTACACAAGCCCTGCAGCAATGACCAATTATTTTCCCTACATTTGTCTCTGCTGCTACTTTCTAGAAGTTTCTTTTGAAACTTTGTGTGCATGCCCCTTGCATAGCTTCCATCTCCAGCTTTTTCTGTGATGCATGGGGACATGAGAGACAGGGCAACAGGATGAAAGCAAGTATCAAAATAAAATCTTTATCCCCTGTATTACTGATACAATTTGAACTCCTATGAATGCATTTGCTCCTTAGGAACTTTGCTCTGCAGATAGCAGCTTGGGTTTATGCAAGCTTTTTCAGTGGTGGAGTAGGAAACAATTACAGTAAAGAGTGAGAGAAAGAAAAAGGTGGTGGAGCAAGGGTGCAAGTACACAGCCCTTAGATTATCTGTGGCTGTAGTTCTAGCAAGAGCTTCACTGTGGCTGACAGTCTTAGCCTCAAGGGCCATTGTTCACAAATAAACACAATTTCCCAGTGTAGATTCGACAGGACTTGAGAAAATAATCTTATGTTTCACGTTCGTAATTGAAGAAGAAAATGAGCTATTGAACTCTTTTGGTGTCATAGCATAAAATTCTGGTAAGAGGGAGTACAGAGATATTTAGGGAGGAAGAAATGAAGGAAAAAGGATGAAGGAAGTGAACAATGGAAGTGGAGAATGAAGCAACAAGAACTAAAGGCTTAAGAGAAAGAAAAGAATGTAATATTTTACAAGAAAGCAGCTTGGAAAAATTGGTCTAAAATCAAATAAGGGGCATGAAAAGCAGGAGAAAAAAAGAACAATTGTGGCAGTTTTCTAGTTCATTGTAAGTGTTTGGAAAAGGGCCCATGACTAAATCATTGAATTATGTATGATTTATATTCTCTAGTAATGAAACAGTAACCTTAGGACAATTAAACTGATACTCAGGAAGTTATTTCAGTCCTGTATCTCAATTCCTGTTTTTGTTGACAGTAACTTCATATCTAAATTAGACTTTAGAGACTGTGACTGCAGCTGTTGTACATAGCAATTACTTTTGAAATCTAGCAGCAGCCTGTGATATTTTTTAACGTGGGGTACCACTGTTTTCTAGATGGTTGGCTCTTTGAAGATACATTGAGTTTGTCAGGGGTTCTGATGCTTTTCTGCAAGAGAGTTCCTATGAACCATGGGTGTTATATCCATACAAACATGCTTGGTTATAAACTTCTCTTCTGCCAGATAAAGACAGGTTGCAAAGACATGAGTGAAACTCTTGAGGCTTGAGTTGTTACAATTGTCATTGTGATACTCAGATTTATGGAGCTCTTCTCCATCCTAGTTACTTCCTAAATTTGACTACATTATAGGTTTCAGCTCTCAATGAGAAGAAATGAATAGCTCAATCTTTTTACAAAATAGTTTGTAGCTTTTAGCAGCCCGCTGTCTAACAGTTGATCAAAGAATGATGGGTGTTTACCGATAGTCAAAAATGCTCACACTCTGACTGTGATGTGAACCTTGGTGGCCATTAAAGTATGTTTCAAATGAAAAACATTCTCTAATTTGCATATAAATTGATGATATTTCTTTAAAATATACATATATTCTGACAAATGAAGGGTGTGGAATCAGGATGAAAACTGTAAAGGTCCTTTTCCAAAGGTCAGTATTTCACCACAAATTAGAAACAGTGATTTTCTGCCCAAAGTTTTTGATTGACAGAAGCACAAGAACAACATGGTGTGCTCCCTGACTTCACAGATGAGTTGATAACACCTGGAAAGTGTGCTAATGCTGTCCTTAGAACACCACTTGTGAATTCTCCTTACTTTGTTAATAGTAAGGATTTTTTTTTCAGAAGGTTGGCTCTTAGAAGGGTATAATATTTATAGTAAGATCTTCTGGATTTGTTAAGTATATTATAGGAAGTGTTTAAATCCGTTATTGCCTCCTGATTTGCAGAAATCCAGGAGCTAATAATGAAGCTTTCCTATGTGGCAGCCCATTTCTCAAGTTCACAGAAACTGTCAGATGCTTTTAAAGATCCAAAGTAGCAGTGCATGATGCCAAAAATAATTTAGTCTTTTGAGTCTGTCACCATTTAGCATTGGCTTTTTAACAAATGTGATTGCATTTTTTGCTGAAAAACACAGCAGCCACTTTGTACAATATGACTACTTATTGTGGGTTATGTAACTAGGGTTTTTCTGAGCATTTGGTTGAAAATACCTGTCTTCCAACAACCATGACAGGAGTTCTAGAGGTCATTAATAAAACAAGTTTGTAAAATAAGAGCAGTGAGAAGTAGGCTCTGTTAAATCAGCTCTGCCTTTGTCCTTTGACAATGGTGGGCTAAGGATATTTTGACATGCTTCTGATCATTAAAAATTCTGTTCCTCCAGGATGTCTGGGTAAGCACCTTTCACCAAGCAGGAGCCTTCTTGTGGGTGTTAAGTCAAGTGGAAGAGACTGCTTATGGATGAATTAGAAAAATACTCCTTTTTCTATTGCCTCTCAATATACTTCTTTATTCTACTGGTCTGAGAATTCTCAGTTGCCTCTCTCTAGTTTTACTCTCTACTTAATTTTTGAGGTTATTTCTACTAGAGTAGAGGGATACATTTCAATAATCTTGATCAGTATCAACTGACCTAGGATAGACTATATTTTAACTAAATTGAGAAAATGTACAGAGGAAAATCTGTGTTTCAGAGTCTTTGGATAATTGAAAGATAAAAAATAATTTAATCTTCTATTTATCCAGATATATCCTGCTGGAATGAAAGTATTTGGATAATTGACAGTTTACAATGCTTGTTGGTAGTAAATACGCCTCTGGTGAAAGGATTGTTATGGCAAACAGGTAATATGATATAGAGTGGCTAATTACTGAGAAAGAGCAAATAGATCTTAGGAACAGACACTATTCTCTTGGTGACTACTGTAAAAACAATGAGTCTGTAGAAAAGACCATGTCAAAGATAGTCTAGGAGGAAAAAAATCTTTTTATTAGTCCTATTGTAAACAAATGAACAATTGCCCTGTGGAACTGACACTGTTAAGACAAAGCAAACAAAAAAACTCTGAAATATTTCAGTGTAATACAAATTTTGTGTAAAAATGTCTTATACAATGTACACCAGAACACTTCACATGTTACATAACAGTGTTATAGAGTCAAACCTGTAAACCCTAGATTTCAGCTATTCTTTTTTTCCATTAAAATGCTGTTATGCTGTTATCGTCAAGCTCCAAACAGCAGAGTTATGTATGATGATGCCTTTCCATGATCAAGGGTGAAGTTTTATGAAGAAGCTAGAAAACACAACTGTAGCATTACAAGGAGCAAAATAGTCAAATACAAATATATGAGTAACATGAGCAAATGTACAATAACATGAAAATGAGGTTAATTGGATCTTGAAATAAATGTGAGATACTGGAATTTTGTTTGAGACTTCACAGTCTTTAATAAGAAAAAAAAGGATGGATAGTAAAGTTTCACATACATAATAATATAAAGGTTTAAAGGGAATATGTAAAAAGGATAATAACAGTAAAGTCTGGAAGAGAGGAAAGCATAGATTTTAAGAAGAGTTATGGAAAAAAATGGCTTACTAATGAACAAATTATAGAGATCTGGACTTCTATCTATAAAGAGTGAAAGAGAATGCTTGGGATAACAGCTGAGCATTAGCTGGAAACAGTTCTGCCTCCTAGATTACTGTTTAAACTAAGGAGAAAAAGATAGGAAGGTTTGAATTCCTAATATTAACTCTTCTAATGTCATCTCCTTTAATGTCATCTCTGTTAATGTCATCTCTGTTAATGCCAAAAAAAGCCTATATTTAATGTTTTCTAATGTATTATTTATGTTACTTATGCTACAGATTTAATGTTAAAACAACAAGAAAACTCCTGTAGGGAAGTTCTGTGCAGCATGGAAAATTCATTTTGCCTAAGATGGAAAGTTGAGCTCAAGGAAACAGATGTTCACATCAAATACAATTCTTAGAGGAAGATGTAAGACCTTACCCTTAACCTTGCAAAATTAATGTATTTTTTGTTTAAGTAAGAAGTGAAATACACAATTTGTACTCAGTTCACTGAAAATCAGTATGGTACTTTACTCAAAAACCCTGTCATACATGGAAGAGTAAAGTGAAATGAAAAGTTAAGTTCATTCTACTTTAGACAATTTCAGAAAAAATGTCTTGAAAACAATCAAACTTGGTGTCAGACTATTCTAAACTCCTTCTGTACAATATTTTCTTCGAAAATACGTACACACAAATAGCACAAATGAAAATGTATGCACAAATGCATATCTAACTTGCAAGAGTATTTACTGAAGTTGTAGACTTTTGTGCATTCAGTGGTAGAGTGGGAAGGTCTGAGGTGCAAAAAGAGAAGGAAGAAAATGTTGGAGGTACAACTCTATCTGAGGGGATGAGCAGAATGTTATCAGCTTTATATTATCATTTTATTTACTCATGGTTTTTTTAAATTTAGTGACTCTTAAAGGTATGGAGACAGATTTCTAGAAAGGAATCAGATGTAGCCAGTAGAGTGTTTTCATCTCTACCTGGCAGCAAATATTTTTTCACACTTCCTTCCCTTTTCGTGGAGGACAGAAACCTGAATTAACACCTGCCAGCTCTTCACATTTCTGCGGTATAATGTAGCAACTGAAAGAATTATATAATATACAACAAAGTGTAAAAACTACAACACAAATGTAAGGAATGAAGCCTAGTTTTCAACAAAGTCACACTAGACTTCTTTCAGAGACCTTTTCCCCTGAGAAGGTGGGGTCTTTCATTCCCTCTTGGCATTAAAAATCATAAAGCCACAATTTTCCCCAATTTGTGGTCATGACAAATAACCAGAATCATAAATGATATTTTTGACTCTGAGTAACATTTTGTCAGTCATCAGTAACCTTCTCTGTTGACTCACTGAGGTTGTTAAGAGTAGCTGAGTGCCTCCATGTCGATTGCTGGGAAAAGCCTCCAGCAATGAGTACACGTGTTGTCATCCAGCGGATCACAGCTGATGGCTGTATACCAGCATCTGGGCCTGCTAGGCACTGGGGCACTATGGCAAACTTTGATTTTGTTCATATTTGGGGTTATTTTACAGAAACTAACACCACAACTTCTGTTGGCTACTGTGGATTTTCTGCATTAATATCTATTTCATATGAGTGGTATATTTTTTCCCTTCACATATAAGGTGCTGTACTCTTTCTACATAAGCATGTAGAAATCAATAAATCAGTCAAGCAATAAATGAATCTATTTTACATAGAAAGGCCTCATATGGAATACATTTGGAGCTTTTGAACTTATTCTTTCAGAAAGCTTCAGATACAATGTAGAACTTCTAGAGTAGGCCAAAGAGAATGATCAAGAGTCTGGAAAATGTGTTTTGGAGAAAGAATGCATTTATTGGGAAAGAAATACAGGGGGTTTGGTGGGACATTATAACAATCTGAATTCAAATGTCTGAAAGATACCAGTGAGGAGGAAAGAGAATGCTAGCTTTTCCAGGTATATCTGTTGTCTGTTGCCATATGTAGTAGACAGATGAAAATGAAAGCAGCTTAGTACCAGTTATAAATGTTTGATGTGTTACAGATATTAATAATTATGTATACAGTGAAACACTCATGTAGAATATTGCATGTCATCTCCATCATTGGAAGTCTTAAGATAACTTCCATACAAACAGTGGTCAGGAATGACATTCTGACCTTGTTCTGTGGCAGTAAGATGTACTAGTCAACAGTACATTGTCCTCCCAGGTTTTTACTGTACAACATGACACCTTCCTTCAGGTTACATTTGTGACTTGTCATTTATTGGAAGATTGTTGGTATTTCATGACAAGCTCCTGAAACCAAGTTGTTAGGCAAAGATTTTTTTTTTTTTTTTTTTGTAATGGAGGAGAGCATGATACTTAATATTACAAGGAAAAGATTAAAACAATCAACTCAGAACCTTCAGAAAAGGACAAAGTAGCCATAATATATTTATCAGCGTCTCAATATTTTTTAAGGCAACCTAATACTTTTTTTGTAGAGGTAATACTATAGGCCTTATTTGTTCTCCTTGAACAAGTTCTCCTTTTACATTTCTATAGCTTTCTTTTTTCAAAAACAGACATTTCGTGCTTTATAGTTTTCTGTCCATCTAATGCTTCCTCTGCACTATCATTTTAATCTTGCATTGCTATCAAGAGGTGTGTGCTCCCTCTACGAGAGACTCACATCATCCTGCTAAGCCTAAAGGTTTGTGCTTGTTCTTTTCACGAAGAAGTGAAATTTCTTCTGATAGGTTCTTGGCAATACTACGCAAAGTATTTGCAAGTAGGCCAATAGTCATATGCAGAAAGACAGAAAGAAGAGTCAAACTCATCTATGCAGTAAAGGGGCTCTCTGACCACACAGCAACCCTCCCCAAGAAGAAATCTAGGTCTGAGAGATGCTCTCCTCTCAGTAGCTAGCCCTTATGTGAGCCCAGTGTGGCTACACCCTGGGTCCACCCCTTCTGGTCACTTGGGAAGCAAATTGCAAACAATTTGTCTGTGCTCCCTGGGCCAGATGGACACCTACACCAGGTGCTCAATCACCAGTTCAAGCTGTGACCTAACAGTTCCCCTACAGTGCCTTCAGGTGGTGAACTGGAACCATGAACTGGTCTTAAAAAGAATGAATAAATAAAGTGGAATTAGCTAGAATTGCTTCTCTAATCTAGTTCACCCCAGGGCTATAAAAATGAATGTATCAAGGTGTGCACAGGAATAAACGAACATGTTCTTGTCTGGCAAAGATGGGAGCAGCCTTTTTCAAAAGACAGTGCCAACCTTAAGTAATCAGGCTTCTGTGGTGTAAGACTTAAAGCTGGAGAACATGTGTTAAGAAAAATTTATACTGCTGTCTTACTCCAAGTTTATTTACCTATGCAACTGCTTAATGAAGTAGCATAAGAAAATGGTTATCAGTTTTTGCACAACTACGGAGTCAAAACAAATGAGGGAACAGCCTCTTCCTTCTTTGCCTATATATTCTTTTGTGTAGAAATATAAAAATGTAGAAAATATATATTTTAACTGAGCTTTTGTAACGACAATTTGTTGACCCTCCTGCTAGGAAAAAAGCTT